>NC_064876.1:2205094-2245094 GCF_943734665.1 Anopheles aquasalis | reverse complement strand
CCTCGCTCACCCCCCCCCCCCCCTCCCCCCCTTCTGTATTCCAGGAATGGACGGCCCATGTGTGTTAGTGGCAGGGTGCTCTGGCGTATGCAAATGTGTTGGAACGGAACGGATGACGGGCAGACCCCGCGATATCCTTGAACTCAGTGGGAAGCGCGGCGGGGGAAAGGGGGGAGGAGAGAGAGAGAGGAGAGTCAGGGAATCGATCGATCTCGGATCGCGATCCGGTTCGAACCGTTTACCGATTGCCCCGGTTTAATCGGTGCCATTTCGGGCTTCTCAAGGGGCTCGCTCAGCCCTCTCTCTCTCTCTCTCTCTCTCTCTCTCTCTCTCTCTCTCTCTCTCTCTCTCTTTCTCTGTGGTCGTTAATAATAGCTGACCCATGTGCACAGAACACAGAAAGGGCTGTGGAGGTAACGGGGGGGCGGGTGTGTGCGTTTGGCATTTTCATCCCCCCCCGGGATCCGAATTAAAGATCATTTTCGATCCCGCGCCCACCGTACCCACCGCGGCGTGGTGGGTTTGGTGGCTGATTGCAGGGGTTCCGTTGGTTCCGACTGTTGTTGTTTTTAATGCAAAACAGACTCTCCCAATCGGGCCCCGGCCCCTCGGTCGTCATCGCCGTTCATTACCGCGTCGTCTCGTCGTTGGAAATCGTTGGAACCACATACGGTAGCGCAAGTGTGCTTTTGTGAAGGCAAGCAGCAAGTGCAGCAGCACAGCTTTATGGTGCAATGGGAGGCTCCTTCTTCCTCACCTCCCCCTGCTTTTGCTGCTTCCTTGTGCTGCGACGAGCTGTCGCCTTACACGCCATAAGCCACGATAGCTACATTTACTAACCCTAAAATCTCTGTTTTGGCGGTGATTTCTTAAGGGGGGGGGGGGGGAGCTTCGCTAATTTCTGGCCAAATAAAAGGGTCATTTTTGACGAATGTGTGTGACGCTACCATTCAACTTAATTTTTCCAAGTGAATGGCATATTAAACTGCAACTTTTGAAGAATATTTAATGCTATTTTGGGGAAGATTTATTAAAATCATCATCCATGGTATTACATTTATGCAGTCGTGTCTTCCAAAAGATACTTTTTCCCGGTGCCCATCGTAGCCGCGTGATGGGTGATCAGAAAAACACAAATCGATACTAGTTTGAAAGATTATAAGTTTATCTAGGTAGCCCCGTGCGAGTTTTTGTTGAATTTCCTATTTTTCGGTTTTTGGCAGATTTTTAAAGTCCAAAAAGTGATGCGTTTTGGCGAATTTGCCTAAAACCACGATTTTTGGCGATTTATTTAAAAAAAAGTATCAACAATTTTCATAAAATCTTGACGGGGCCACCTGGCAAAGAATGTACAGATTGTGTGTTAAAAGTTTGAAATCAATCGGTGCAGTAGTTTTTACGGTACTGGATGGGAACCAACTTTGAACACGGTGACGGCGATTTGTCAAACCGGGTTCGCCCGTTGAAGTCTTTTGTTTCCTACCAAAAACAGCTCATGTTTGATGATTTGTTTAAAAAAAAGCATCAACCTCTCTATATTTCTGCAAATGCCATAATAATCTACAACTTTCGAAGAAAATTTGGTCGTATTTCGGAGAGGATTTGTGAAATACTTCATGCATGGCATTCCATTTAGAATCGCGTGTTTGCAATTGCATGAGTTGTGCGACTTTTCAAAAATCTATATCTTTATCAGTTTGGCTTCGATTGATTCCAAACTTTTACACAATAATCTTCACAGGATTAGCATTCAGGGGGAAAATATGTTAAAAATACGTGCCACAAAAACAATAAAATACTGAAGCCCATACCCTTAACGGAATGGCGATGCTATTCGTGGCACCATGCACCTTTTAACAATGCAATGGTGGTGGCACATGATTGGTGGCAGCTTCCAGCTCCTTGCAAACCACAACAACAACAACACAAAACCGACCGTTTTTTTTTTTTTTTTATTTGCGATTTGCAGTCGACACTTGGTCGTTACCGGGGGAGCGGAACCGACCGGCGTCATGTTTGGGGGACCGAAAAACCTTCCCCACACAACAGCACACACAGCACATTCCCGGCACAGCCCAATTTGGCGTAATTTCGAGCAATTTTCCATAATTATATCTCCCTCACGCTGGGCGCACCAGCGGCGAGTTCCCGGGCCGTCGTCACTTGCGCTGCCAAAGGATACGTGGCCCAGCGCCCAGAGATTATGGCGGCGGGACGGTAACGGTGGTTGGTTGGTGGGTTGCATATGATTGTAACAAGGACTTAACGACGACGAAACGAACGAACGAACGAACGAAGAGAAGTAGCAGCAGCAGCTCGACGACGACGACGACGACCACGACACGATGTCAGGAAAAGGACGAATTAATTTCCATCTCAAACTATGGGGTTTGTGAGGGGATGGGAGAGGGCGGTGAGTCTGCCTTCACCACAAACCAAACGAAGAGGGCGAACGAACGAGCATACAAAGTGGCAGCGGAGTCGGGACTCCACTCTCCGACGGCACGAGAAGCAAAAGAAGGAGGTGAAGGAGGGGGGGGGGGCGGGGGGGATTCCACACTGATTGTAGGGTGGTAGTGGGCCTCGTTCTCGTCCTGGCGCAAATTCACAAAAACGCGCCGCGCCGCGCATTCCCTTTGCCCACCAAACCCAACGTAACAAACGTAGAAAAAGACGCACAAAAAAAAGAAGAAGAAGCAGTAGAGGAGAGATGGTAAAGGGGGGGGGGGGGGGGAAAGGGCTGCTGTGGGCCAAATAATAAGCGAAAATGATGCGTCGCGCGCGCCGCCCGCGTTTTGGGTAGGCTGGGCACCGAACCGAAACACCCCCCCCCCCCCCGCCTCACCAAAAAAAAAAAGAAAAAAACATTCCGATGGGTATGAGGGATGATCGCTGTGGCGCTGTGCACGTTCGCGCGGATGCAGAATTCTAAGAAAACCAAAATTTGAATAATAAATATGCTCCACACACAGGCGCGGTATGCACACCCACCCTCCCCCACCAAAAACCCCATTATCATCATCACGATGAAGACGCGTCCTCTGGCGTCGTCCACGGTGTCTTTTTGGCAATTGTTGTGACGTTTGCTGACTCTCCTCCTCCTCCTCTCTCTCTCTCTCTCTCTCTCTCTCTCTCTCTCTCTCTCTCTCTCTCTCTCTCTCTCGCTCTCTCTCTATTGTGTGTCTCGAGGCTACAGGTCACACCGTGCATCGGTAAACAGCTCGCGGGATCGCATCCTGGCCGTGTGTCCGTGCGAGGATTTTGGCTTTCGGTGCCGTTCTTAGTCACAAAAACCGGTACCAGGATCATCCCCCTCTTGATTTTTGTTTTCTCTTCCGTTAATTCAAATGACTCTTCAACTGACAGCTGCAATGCAATCGCACTGCGCTGCATCGCCGGAAAGAATGTTCGCTTCCATGGCGCGAAATGGCGTCCACGTTGTCCACGTGGTCCTCCTGGGTCCTGCGACGCCATTGCTCGCTACTGGGTACCCCGTCGTCCTGTGGTTCGATCGAGCGCGCACCGCGAGCGAAGGCGCGGCAGGCAACAACATAAACATGTTATTTTCGCGCGCAAATCGGGGAGCCCCCATTTTGGTGGCCGCCCTTTTTCGCCATCCATCCATCCATCCATCCATCCTTCATCACGATATCAGCGCATCAGAAAACGGTGCAACAGCACAGCACAGCAAAGCGGTACACGCCCCAAACGCGCGAGGTGGTGGACTGAGAAAGGGACCCCTAATGGCGGCTACCGGCGTTTACTTTGGGCAGTGCGCCGTTGCGCAGTATCGCTATAGGAAGCCGATATCCATCCCTATTCCAATTGGTCGACGCGACAGGTCGCGCTGCGTGTCTGCTTGTTTGTGTGTTTGATTGGCGATTTCTCTCCATTTTCCATCCCCATCTTTTTCCCAGTTTCTGCTGCATTTTTCGGTGCTTCGCGTGTTGTTTCACTTGAGCGGGGGGGGCTACTGGATTGCTGCTGCTGCTGCTGCTGCTGCTGCTATCCTTTTTCGCTGTCGACCCTGTCTCTCTTTCGTGTGGCTGTGTGCGTGCTGCGTGGGTTCGCCAGTGGCCATTTCGCTGCATTGCGATCGTCGCGTGACACCTCGCCACACACCACACCATCGTGGAGAAACACCATTTTTGGGCGCAATTTATTGTTGGCTGGCCCCCCTTTCTGTTTTTTTTTTTTTTTTTTTGGAGAGATGACTCCTTTTTATTCCCGATCCCGCGCCTGCAACAATGCAGCCCGTGAATGGGGAGGTAGGTGGAAGGATGGGCGGGCTGGCGGGCCACTAGAACTGTTTCCAGTAGCAGTAACAACACACAGGCATCGGTGGTTTCGATACAATTACGGTAATTGCTAAATTGCAGCCAGCAACCCTTCACCGCGAATCGATCCGATCCGGGTAAGTACGGCCCACCCCTTCTCCCTTTTGGCAGCCGTGCCGTGACCAATTGAAGCGTTGAAGGGCTCGCGGGTCAACGGGTAGCAACAGAGTGGTGCAAGGCGCGCACGTTATCGACGATTTCGGTGTTGCTGCCGCCGCTGGTTGTTATCCAGTCCAGGGAAGTCGCCCTTCTAGTGCAAGGGTCTTGTCTGTTGGCAAACAAGACGACAATGCTTTCCGGTGACCTGCCCGTTGATCAAAATCCTACACAATCCCCCTGTTGATTGTGGGCGGATGAATGAAATGTGGATGCCTTTTCCGTTTCATTTGCTAGGAAAATTTGAAAAAACAAACAACGTGTACCCAGAAACAAGACACCGATTGTTGGGGGGTCGATGTCGAACACAAGTGAAGCGACACGTACACCACAGGACGTGACAGGACGAATGAGAACCTCTGTAGCGTTTTAAATACCTGAACGGGGAAATAGTAAAGCTCAGGAACTATCAGGACCGCGAAATTGATTCTGATAAAAGGTGCCGCGCGCCACTTATTTTGGTGGAAGATTCTCGTCCCTGTTTAGTTTCAAGGATAATCATAATACCTGTACAACGCAATAACGCAACTGGTAATATTATTAATTGTTAATTTGGGGAAAACACATATTTTATCTAGAATTAAACGCGTTAAAGTGAAACGAAGAGTAAAAGTTAAAGGTAAAGTTAAAGCAAAACTAGTAAACGGCATTGTTTAGTAGTTTTTTCTTAAGGGGGGATTTCGGTATTTTCGGGCCAAAAAAACAGGCCCGGTTTTGACGATCTTTTGTGGCGTAATCATTCTTCTTTTTTTTCTCAGGTAAACGGCATATTAATCTACGACTTTTGAAGAATATTTGGTATCGTTTTGAGCAACATTCATTGAAAAATTAATCCGTGGCATGCAATTGTTGGTAGCCGTGTCGTCGCAAAGGTACTTTTTACCTTTTTTGATTGATCCAAAACTTTTACACAATACTCTTGAAAGGATCAGCATTTAGGGAAACCACAAAATTAAATACCGAAGTTCCCCCTTAAATAAAACTAAAAAGCCGTTAAAAAGAACATATTTGGTTATTCTTTTCCGTCATTTCTTCACTGAGATAAGTCCTGGTGATGGCCATAACATAGGCAGAATAGATAAAACGGCAGCAGCTAAGCTACCAAGGCTTCTCCGGAGGCACGGGCTTCATCTTCGTTCGAGGAGCCACGCTGGATTTAAAACAAAAAAAAAACCGAAGCGAGGATATAAAACGTTCCATGTGGTTATCCGCGGTAGCGCTGATGTAAAAGGGACCACAAGCCGCTTCACCTTCAAGTTTCTTGCATTGGAAAAGTCTCTTCAATTATCTTCCAAACGAAAAACCCCGATTGTTCAGCCCGAAAACGACCCGAGAGGAACGATAGAGGCTGCAACTGTGTGTTCTGTTGAGTAAAAAAAAAAACCTCCGTTGCGTATGCGTCTCTAGTAACTGTTCCCCGGTTGTGTTCTGCCCGCTTGCCCCGAGCCCCGTTCATCGGTGAACCGCGATCCTGCATAAACTCCTGGCACCAACTGCCAGGCTTTGGCGTTAATCCCATAATTTGCACAATGCCGTTTGCCAGCCTTCACACGATCACGGATTAAGTGGCAAGCTGGCCAGGCCAGGCAGGACCGGTGCAGCGTAGCGTTCTGCCACGTCATGATGGCATCCTCATCAGCAACAACAACAACGGAGCGAAGTTGTACTGTCACGGCCCTTGTGCCTCTCGGTGTTCTCGTTTGATGTGTGATGCTTGTGGCGCGATTGACAATCTTTCCAAACTGCCACGCCACGCCACGCCAAACCTTTTCAGGCGGACGCTCGACAACCCAGTTCGATGACCCTCCTCCCGCCTGGGCTTTGGTTGTGGCCGGTATGGTGTGGCTTGACATCCGATTTTATTGATCGTTTCCGCGACTCATCATTGCCCTTCTTCGATTGATCTAATGATGCTGGCTCGCACACACACAGATACAGACACACACTTGCTCTCTGCCCTGCAGGCAAACCCGATCGGTCAACCCTTTTCCAACCGATCGATCGAATAGGACGAGAGGCGAGGGTGGAGGTTATTGTGTTGTGTGTTCGATCGACGACGAGATTATTGGATTCTGTTTTGGATTCGCCTGGTCGCAAGAATCATCATCATCGGTCGTCGTCGTCGTCTTTTCATTCATTCGGACGATCGTCGGATTGCTGGATCGAGCTGGTGGTGCAGCCGCGGCAGCCGAGCTCCCTAATCAATGCTAATGATACAGCATAAAAGGTGGGTAGGTAGGTAGGGCCTTGTTCATAACGGCCGCTGCCGTACGGTAAACGCTCGCGCAGCTCTCTGCCCTTGCTTGCGATGTCTGCCTAGATGACTGTTGCTGCTGCTGCTGCTGCCCTATTAGACCCAGAGTTAGCAAAGGACCGAAACACACCCATCCCGATGTCCTCGATGTCGCGATCTTTGCCAGCTAATGCATTGGCGATCGCTTGATCGCACCCATAACATAATACGGTTACACCGAGTCCGTGCTGTTTGCGAGTGTGACGGACGAGGCATGCGCGCGCGCGCGCGCACAAACTCGACCAGGTAGTCGAGCAATCCCCCCGCAGGATGACAAACTAGACAAACAGCGGCATGGCATGACACCCACCACCCCAAAACCGACACGGCGGGCCACTGATTCGAAAGGGAACTGGGTGGTCATCTCACCGTGCAATCATCGCATCATTGTTGTCGGCGTCGCTCGCTCCCATTCCTCTCGCGCGGCCCGCGCAGCTGCCGCGAAATGAGGGATCAATTGATCGCTCGTTTCGCCAGGTATTGATTGGGATCGATTCGAACCGGCTCACAAAACACAACACCCGCCGTTCGTTCACTCCCTCACCGATGGCCGGTTGGCTAAGGGCGGTTGTTAGTGCTGCCGGAGTGGCAATCGGCACAAACGAGCATCGGCAATTGGTACCGTGGTTCCGTGGGGATCGGCGTAACGGGGCCCTCGATGATTTGCCAGCTGGCCAGTTTGTGTTCCCGCTGCCATCCCCCCCATCAAGGCGCAGGCAATGCGCGTGAGCTCGTTTGCTTGATAGTAGCCCGTCTCCCGTCTTCCCATCCCACGACGGGATCCCCCCCCTATGAGCCTCTGTTCATCTGTGCCAGTTTGTGCCACCATATACGCTCGGATGCTGCTGGTTATGATCGGCTAGTAATCGCGTCTAAACTATAAAGCGTGAGCAGCTTACCTTGCTGGCTTGTGGTATTCGCAAAGATAGTCGAACCGTGCGTCTGGTACCGGAACTCTGTGATGACAAAAAGAAAACGAAAAGAAAAAACGGAGAAGGATGTCAGTTGAGCAGAGGGAAACAGGCATGTGTAACATCCCCAGCGCAATCCTGCCCCGTTACAGGCGATTGCATATGTGATCAGCTCGATGTTTCTCTCACTATCGTCACGTCTGTCTCCTTTTCAGCTTTTCCGTATGATCGGTAACCGAGGAAAGGTTATCGGTGCAATAAGAAACGCCGATAGCGAATTTACAAATTGCTGCAACTTGCTGCAGCAGTTGCAGTGAACGACCGCAGGAAGCACGCCAACGTTGTCTGTTCTGTCATTGTAGCAAGACAAAAAAAACAAGACAGGAATCGTGGCGCATGGAGAGGGGAAAGGGGGGCAGCCTGCTGTTTCGCGTCCGGCATAGTATTCGTGGCCTAAAATGGCGCTCCACATACGCAAACAGGAAACGGGGCGGCTGCAATCGTTGAATCGAACGCAAACGGACAGGACGCTTTCCACAACCGCTGCGTTGGCAAAGCCTTTTTGGGGCAATCTGCTGCCTCTGTTATTGCTGGTGCTGGTGCTGCTGCTGCTGCTGCTGCTGGGTGAGTCCCTTGTTCTTGTTGCTGCGCCTTAATTTCTGTTGCGTTATTATCTTTTATCACGCCACGCCAAATCATCGGCACCGGATCATCGTCGACAGTGAACAACACCACAGGTCCTGGGCCCCAGGTCCTTGGCACTTTGCCACATGGCATGCATGGCCAGTGGTAGACGAGTCGCTGAAGTCGCGAGAGATCGTGAACGGTAAGGTGGAGCCAGCCAGTGGGACCCGCAGGTGCATCAGGCTGTATTATGGTTCAGGTTTTCCGGCGGAAAAATGCGAAGGCTGAGAGGGAAGGGGGTCGATGCGAGTAGGTGAAAGAGGGAAAGGCCCAGGCGAACTAATTATTGGCGGGGCGCGAAAACCGTGCGCCGGTGACGTTTGATGAAATGATAATAGCTACCTCCGGACGCCCGGTGCCACCGCGTCGAAAGACGCATGATGCGGGAACCAGGGTGCAGGGTGGGAGGGTGGCTGATATGGATGGAACATGGCACCCACTGCCGTAAGGGGAGGAGGGTGGGGCGGGGTGAATAATTGCAGGATTTTTAATTAATTCCATCGCGCGACACACCGACCACGCCGCTGGTCGCCGCCGCGTAGCTGTCGCTAGTGCGGGATCGGGCACAGAAATCGATACGTTGCGGGTCCTTTGGGTGAGGGGGAGGGGGGGAAGGTTCACCGTTTGGCGGGAAACCGACGGTGATGATGATGATGCGCAATGGTACCGCGAGAGCGCATTGCTCTTTAATTATCCCATCATCGTCGTCCCCTCCGATGCCGGTTTGGCCCGAACCGGTGTTGTCCCCGCTCCGCCGTTGCCTCCACCCTCCCTGGCCTGGCCGCCACAGTGTCTGCCGATGAGCACGCTCCTCTGGTCCCCTTGGCGCTTGGCCTTCTCCTGCCATCCTGTTCGATTGATCATTCAATTGGTCTTTGGCGTGGCATCGCACCTTGCCCGCCCGTCCGCTCGTCAATGGGCGCATATGTACCTGGGGCAGCTAGAACAAACAGAATTCTGTCATCAACGGCCCCCTTCCTCCCCCTCCATGTCCTTCCCTGGCTGGCTGGCTGGCTGGCTGGCTGCTGGTTAGCGTTTGATATGCAAATGAACGTTACGCCACGGATGATTGCAAGCACGCCGCAGTGCGAAAGGCCCAGCCGTACCCGGTACATTCCCTCTCCCTAGCACCACCCCCACCCCCCCCCCCCCCCCCTCAGCCCACTATAACCCCGGTGCCCGGTGGTTTACCTGCTCTCGTTCGGATCGATGGTGCAGAAGGGAAAGTTTTCGGCCGGGGCGGCACTCTTCGTCAGCACGTTGAAGAAGGTGGACTTGCCAACGTTCGGTACGCCCACGATACCGATGCGCAGATTCGTACCGATGCGTCCGATCAGGGGCTTCACTTCCGGTTCGGCAAGTTTCTTCGGCGGCATCTGCGTACAGACACGGACAGAAGAAGAGAAGAAAAAAAAGGGGAAAGAGAGTGTCTGTGTTAGATATGATAAGGAAGCGGGTCTCAGATTTCAAGCACCCATAGTCAAAAATCTTTTGCCAACACCTTCAAGCGAATAAGAATCATTGGGAGGGTAGAAGAGGCCCCCGGAAGACCGGTCCTGATCCTGAACAATCACGTGGTGGCGACTGCTGAGCTGCTGCCCCACGGTCACAGGCCAACTGTTTGCTATTGCAGCGGCCGTTGGCAGCTTACAGATTGAAGGACATCCAAATTTCCAAAGGATTCAGCTCCAGCTGGTAACGGCAGGTCTGTCCTACAAATTTTGAACGGCGGTGCGGATGCCGGGCACACATAAACAAGCCGCCGCTTTGCCGACCCTAAGCTGACCAAGGATTCCGGCAAGGATTTAAGGATTCTCCGAAACCGCATGGCAGGGCGAGAGATCCTTTTGCATGCCGGCAACGATACGCTAGCAAACAAATGCTAACGTTCGTGAAAATCATCACAAAGGTGCAAGGAATGCCGGTGCTGAAACTTTGTCCGATGCCGATATTGTTGATTGCTGGTTTACCGAGCGGGGGCAGGGAGCGTTTTATACGGCAGGTTTTCGGCTTGCACGCCTTTACATTGCCGGTTGATTGCGATTGAGGCGGCAGGCAACCTAACCCCCCCGGGGCGAACAAAAACACCAACCAGAAAACACTCCCACCGGGGCTAACTCGGTGCGGTTCGTGGCGACCATTACCTTGGCGCAAAGATCAGCTACAGTTTAGCCGGAAAGCACGGTTCACACACGGATTTTCACACGGATTTTCCGGCACGGCGCTAGAGAAGAGGAAAACGTGGAGCTTCTATTTTTGGAACAACACGAAAAAAACACGAAAAAGAACACGAGATGAAAGAACAGTGACGAGAAAAGTGACATGAAAAACTGCCCGAGATTGTGACGATCGAACTCGAAAAAGTACAGTGCAGTGAACGGTTATGATTGTAGTTTGAGACAATTGGTTTATTAATTTTGTGCTACAAAAGTACAGAGGAAAACGGTTGATTTTCCGACTGTAGAAACGTAAAGCTAATGGGAAGGGGTTCAACTAGTTCGAACGTCGTAAATCGTGCATAAGTTTTGCGACGAAAATCGCTCAGCTTTGATTGAACTGAATCTCTCGATAATCAAAGAAATAACTAAATAAATGGCAACATTTAATGTGCTTGTTATTAGAGGATTACGACGAGGTATGTTGCGTGTGCGCTAGCCAAAAGCAAAGCGTATGCTGCGCTGCTGATTTTTAACAAACGGCACTGTGGCTGCGCCTCTCCCAAGCAAACAGCAGAGAGGTCCGATTTTTAACGAGTAAAGCCTCAAATGCGTCCGGCCGAAGGAATGAAAACCCGTGAAGAATATGTTTTCCGCGAATGAAAAACCCGCGACGAGGAAAATGGGAAAAACGGTGCTCGACAGCTATTATGTTCACTTTATCGAGCATAAACTCGAGCAGTTTATGCTCGGAACTAGCGCCATCTGGTGGTGCCACGTGCACCTCGACCGCGGCCGTTTTTCCCCCACCGTGCCACCGCGAAAAGGCAACGGCCACGTGCACACCTCGGGAAGATCTCGCGGATGCCCCCCGGTGGACCCCAGCCGCGCCCAGCGCCTCGCGTCCTGCGGTGCACAACCGTTCGCGATCATAGGTAAATTCATGGCAAATATGTTCTCGTTACGGTCGTCCCTCATATATTGCCTTTGCCTCTTTCCTGCCTTTGCGCACACCACGCCACGCTGGTAGCGCACCCATCGGTAGCGCAGGCACCCATTGGTTCGCCTGCCCATTATCATCATGATTATTGTGAAGGATTAACCAGTCGCTGCCCACCGAAAGAAAAGAAAAAAAAGAAGGACAACGAGGGAGAGGCAAAAAGGAAATGCTGCTGCGGAAGAATGCTGCTGCGCCAAGGAAGGGGAACGGGAGCGAGCGCGTCGCTCCAGAGACAGAGAGACAGAGAGACAGAGAGAGAGAGAATAGGGGCAAGGCCATATGGAAAGGCACAGCGCGCGTGGACTCTATGGCGCACCACGGTAGCCGGCAGCAGTCAGTCCGGTAACTGATTTCAGTTTTTCCCATTTTTAATCCCCCTTTTGGCACTCTGTTATTATCCAATAGGGCATATAATTAATCGAGTAAAAGGAGAGAGAGCGAGCGACCGAGCGACCGAGCGACGGCTGTGTAAATGGTTTTCGAAACATAAAAATGACATATAATTACGCACCGCATCCACCACGCCAGTCGGTCGGAGGATCGGATTCGGATCGGATATCCTGGCCTGGCCTGGCCCTACACCCGTACCGTATCCTGGCCAGCCCAGCCAGTAGCCCAGCGAGCAGACACCAAACGAGCAAACGGGGCCTTATTGTCATCGAGGAAGCAAAACGGCATCACGGCAACTGTGTGCGCGGGATAGGAGGGAAAGGTTTTTGAACCGAGAAGCAGCAGCAGAAGAAGCGAGAAATAAAAGAAAGGATACGCCCCTCCGGTGTGGTACGTGCGGCGCGAGTCCTTCGTCCTTTGCGCACAGCAGCTGGCAACACTGGCCACGGACCCGGAACCGTTCCGGAGCCGTTCTCTCTCGTCTCTCTCTCTTTCTCTAGGCTGTGCGGTGCCCACCACTGGGCGCAGCGGAAACCAGCCAGCCAGCCAGCCAGCCAGCCAGCCAGCCAGTCAGGCCAACGGAATCTGTCAGCGAAGATCTAAGGTCGATGGGATCTGGGGCATCAGTGCTTTCCAGCTGCTGCTGGTGCTGCTGCTGCTGTTGCTGCTTGTCCCCGGCCATTCCCCTTTCCCTTGTTAGCAGCACCCATTGCGGCACCTTTCGGTGGTGATCAACCAGCGAGCGTGCGCGCGCGGGCGCGCGCCCTCGTACGCGCTGGACCTCCTAGGCGCAGAAACTCGACACCGTACTTCCGGTGGCGTAACCCAGCCAAGGTACACTCTGCCGCCGGGCCGAATGTGTGCGAGGGTGTGTGTGCCCTGGCACAGCTGAAGCGCACTCGCAATAGGTGCCCCCTCTTTTCCTTCACTCGATCATTACCCGTCCAAGAAGAGTGAATGCCTCATTGTGTCAAAAACGAAAACGAAAAAAAAAAAAACGTCACAAACGTCGTTTGCTTGGAATTCTGGAGCAAACGGAGAAAAGGCACTGGCCAATCCATCATCCGGCGCGATCCGGACGTTAACGGCGACCGTTTCAGCGCACGGTAAAAGGGGCACATTAAAAGAAGGAGAGTTTCGGAGGTGGCGGAGAGGGGGGGGGGGTTCGCTTGTTAGCGAGCTGTTAACAGTTCGCGCCAGCGGTACGCAGGTCTCCCCGTGTCCCAAAAGCGCCCGGATCGGGCGAGCGTGTCCACTCCGTGGCGTCGATGGCGTCGATAGCGTCGAAGAGGCGCGCTCGCGCGTTCGCGCGCTCGCGAAACCATGTAATTAAGTGACAGATGCATTAACTGCCCGTGGCTGCTGAGTGCAGCTCCTCCTCCTTCTCTTCGAGTGTGAGAAAGAGAGAAGGAGAGAGAAGCAGGGGGCCGAATTTCGGAAGTCCATTAATAAATGAACGCCCTCCAGGGCCTTTGGGTCCTGTGAGTGAGGGTGCAGATGCTGGCAGGCGCCAGGACGCCTAGCTAGTATTGCTGCACTAGAGTGCCTCTAGGTCCTGCTAATGGCCGTGCTCGTGCTTAACTTCCCCCGCCCCATCTTTCCCTCTACATTCTTTTCGTACCAAACAACAGGACATCGCAGCCCGGACGCGGAACACTAATAAACATCGGTTCGGCCTGGAGTGGGCGTCGATTTTGGGTGCTGCTCGGTAGGAAAAGCGGCAGGACTAGCTAAAAAGGAATTTAGGGAAAGAGTGCCGGGAGAGAGAGAGAGAGAGAGAAAGCAGAAAATAAACGAGAAAATCGAGTAATATTCATAACCATTAATCGGCTGGCTTGCTAGCTGGCTGGCTGGCTGGCTGGCCATGCGTGCGTGTGCAGGGAGGACACAGAAACACAGAAAGGGAGCGAGAGTGAGAGCCCGTAAAACCGTAATCCGATGCCCGGGAGCGCCGCACGGATCGATCCGCTTCGGTCAATCGATTCGGTTTCGTTCCGGTCTCCGTTCTCGACCCCTAGGGAAACTCGGGGAAGGGAGGTGGGTGCGTGTGTTGGCAGTAAACTCCGGACCGACTTGTCGTACGCCTGTCCGCCCACCGCTCCTCCGGGGGTTCCGGGGAAATTGACGGCTTAACCGCGTCTCACAGGCCCCAGCCGCCGCCGCCGCCGCCGCCACCGAGAACAATCAACAATCAGAACATCAGCATGTGCGATCGATACATTTGGTTTTTGGTGACGAAAATAGCGAGAGCAACGCGGTGATCGAGAATTGCAATCGACGCGATCTTTTCATGAAAACTTAAGAACCTTTTCATGGAACTTAAGCTTTTCGAAAGGGCTGGTTGAGTAACTCCTAACTAGTGGGAAAGTATTTTATAACGATTTAATATGATCCTCATCCAAAATGAAACTGCAATTCATGCTCCAACACGTTTTCTCCGCTCGATTTTCTCGCGTCTTGTCACTCAATTCAAAATGGTCATCTTTGAACCAATTTAGCTCATTTTTGCAAATGATTTCCGCTACCGCATTGTCATTGTAGGCCTCTACAAGTATTTGAAGTGATTCTGTCACCGATTTCTCCAAAAGAACCAGCAAAAAAAAATAGAGCTCACCGCTCGAAAGCTCTTTTTCAAATGGCACAAAACTAGACATGATTACGAATCGAAAAAAGTATGTTGTTGTATGCTATCTCTTATGATGTGCACTGATTAATGTAAACAGATGTCGAACTCATTAACAAAGAAAAAATAAACAGTATGACAAGACGATGGTAGCTCAATTCGCTCGATAAGCCCTTCTTTAACTTTCTTTCTTTCTATCAAGTATTGAAGAAAGTCTATCAAGTATTTATTGAGAATGGCTATTATGTATTTTATGTTGCAGATAGGAAAAAACCGCCTTTACGCACTCTCAATTCCGTTGAATGGTGTCCAAAAACGGGCCGTCCTGTGCCGTTTTTCAACAATTAGAAACTTACTAAACGGATCTGTTTGCAATACTTTTTTGGTTGTATTAGCTGCGCTGCGTTGTCGCAACCTTCGACCACAACGACCTCTGATCATATGCTGGATCCTCCGAGAATCCTTCTCTCGAGCGCGAATATGAAGGCCTCCGTCGGTCTTTTCTGTCAGCAGTGCCCCAAGTCCTCCCGAGGCGTGACTGTTCTAGTTTCGCCCTGCAAGGCAGAGGAGATGCTTGAGAGGATTCAATTTCCTAAGGGGGTAAAGGAGTAAGAAGCACGAATCTGCTTTGCGCGCGTGTGTTATGTTATTTGGTTATGTGACACATGCTTTTAACATTTTTCCCTGAATATTGAACCTTTAAATAACTTTTTTTTTTTTGACTCAATCGAAGCAAAACTGACAAAGACATTGATTTTTGTAAAAGTCGCGCCGCAGGCTGATTCAATGCGCACCCACTCCTTGAATTAATTGCCATGGATGAAGTTTTTAATAAATCCTCCCCAAAATACCACCAAATAAAGTTGAAAAGTTGTAGTTTATTATGACATTTACAAGAACATGTACAGGTAGATGGTTTTCTAAAAAGAAACCGTCGAAAATGAGCCATTTTTGGTCGAAATCAATAGACTGTAAGCGACGAACCCGGCTTAATTATAGTGCGATCACTTTTTCAACTTTAAAACGATGCCAAAAATCGAAAAACCGGAATATCCGCAAAAACTCTCCGGGACTACCTAGATAAACTTTTAATCTTTCTAACGAATATCGATTTGTATGATCGATTTCAGATGACCCGTCACGTGGGCAACGATGGGCACCGGAACAAAAGCACCTTTTCGACGACACGCCTTCCAAAAAACGATGCCACGGATTAGTTTTTCAATGAATGTTGCTCAAAACAATACCAAATATTCTTCAAAAGTTGCAGTTAAATATGCCATTTACTTGAAAAGGTAAAGTTGAATACGTTACGTCACAAAAAATCGTCAAAAATGATCCCTGGTTTTTGGCCCGAATGAACCCTTTAAGTAGATTAAGTTCTCGCCGACTTGGACTCCGATTTTGCGTCACCCATTAGCACACCCAAAAATTGTTCTCTTTATCTTCCCCGTTAACCTACCGTGGTACGTGGCCGATTGCACCGGGACTATCATCATCATCATCATCCTGCATGTTGTGTCAACGCGCCAGGCGGCAAATCAGGCACGACACCCTCGATATCGATGCTCGATACCGCGCCATTTCCTCACATTCATTTGACACTCTGCCGTCGCCGCCGCCGCCGCCGCCACCGACAAACAGCATCGCAATCGCAAGGGGCATCATAAATCATCGCTCCAGAAACCCCCGGGAAAGCCGGGGCGCTCCGCAGGATGCTCCGGTTTCTGCTTTACTGGCCCGTCGGCCCGTCGGTTCCGGTTAAATTAGAGGGTCTCGAGTGACGCAGAACCCTGATCCTGGCGCCTACACGCCCAGACACTGCGGCCAGAAAGGGGGCGCCCATCCCGGCCGCAGACTGATTTATCGTCCTCGCGCGGACAAGACACCACAAGAGACTTCGAGGCGGTCGGCAGTCGGTCAGTCGGTCAGCCGCCTCCACGGACGGGTGACATGGTGACCGATTAACTCGGACCTCGCTTTGTTTCTTCGAATGCCGCTCCTTGGGATGCTGCTGCGGAAAAGAAAGAAGAAAAAAAAAAGAAAGGTCACAAAAAGCCGCGCAGGACGAATTAGGGATGGTTCACTCAGGGCGTGTTATCGGTGCGGCTTGACACACCTGTTTTCGGTGCTCGAACATTTTAGATTACGGTGTGCGACCACCACAGCGGGCTGCTGTGTTGCTGTGGAGTGGCGCACTCCAACTCCAGGTGTCGGATTCGAAGGAACTTATTGTGCCTGTGGAACGGGGTGCTCCCACCCACCCCAAATGCCCGGCCGTTTTGCCAAGCTTGCCAAGGAGAGTGGTTTCAACGGGTAGGCCTCTAATTAAGAGGCAGAACCATTCCGGGTACGTGCGCCAGCGTAGCCAGCCGTAGGGTTTTTAAGATGGCTATCTTCGGTGGGGCTCGAAGTGGATCAATTAGGAGCGCCTTAAAAGTGTTCCTTCTGATTGTTGATTGATCGGGAGCATCGGGTGCTGCTGCTAATTGAGTTTGTTTTTGCCGCGTGACTGAAAGTGGTTGTGGTCGCTAGATTCCACACTAGAGATGCAACTGTTCACTGTGCGCACTCCGCAGCAGCAGCAGCAGCAGCAGCAGCAGATGGCCGATTGCCACACTCTACACTGGTGTGTACCATAAAAAAATGAGAAAATCCTTTATCGAAGTTTAAAGCCACTTTTGTAGGTTTTCTACTGTTTGAAAATATCTAAATTGGCTGCATATTTCATTGTTGATCAAAAACAAACAAAATAAGTGGATTTGTCGGCCTGTTTTCTCATTTAATTTTCCCAAAAGGTTACGAATTACGAGAACACCCTTCAGTAGCGTAGGTGTCCAACTTAGAAGACCAGGGTTTTGGTGATAAACGATTGCAAGCGAGCCAACCGTGTAATGGTGTGACGATTCACAGGTCCCGTGGCCGAACAAACGCCCCATCTTGAGTGGTCCAACCGATTTAATTCAGGACCACATGGAGGGCATAAATCTTTCGACCGAAAATGCATCCTTTCCTTCAACAGGGGCCTCCATCATGCTGAAGCTCTACATTTTCTGGAGTGTCGTGACGTTTGCTTTAATCCTTAGCGAAACGTGTTCCTTAAAAAAAAAATGATATACACGTCAATATTCATTTTAAAATGGGATTTTATGAAAACTGGAGGCATTTGTAAAACCATTAAAGACATTATTCCAGTGGGGATCTTGAGAGTGGACTTTAGTTTTATGTTTTTTTGGAACATCCTTAGTATTTAGGGGCGATATGAGCCTCTATTCGTGCAGGAATTCGTTGCTGAATTAATCGTGAAAAGTGTCTCATCAGGAGAACACAACAAACGGTTTCTTCGTCTTCAAAACTGACAACAAATGCATCGATCGTCTCATTATTAAAAGGTGTTATTTTATCCTTTCATCTATTAAATTAAACGCTTCACCCTAGCTCTAGTGGTTGCTTTTAGGACATCGTTGGCCAACTGATTCATGGAGGATCTTCAAATATTCGCGTCTCTTTTGCAAGCTTTCGTGGATGGATCGCACTTTTGCTCTTTCCGATCCTTTTTCAGTGCGCTCAGATCGTTGCCGACCTGCTAGCGTGTTTCCTAGGCCTTTGCCTTTCATGAATAGAACGTTTAAGTCCTGTAAACAATGCCAAGATTCCACCCGAGAACCGCAACTATTTCTTTGTGGAGATTTTTCTTGCGCGCGAAGCCAACTCGCGACACCAGTCGCCTTTGAGTACATTTTTCCGAACAAACATCTTTTGCACGAGCACTTTTTATACATCATTTGATAGATATGAGTCTCAGGAATACACCAATACCCCATAATGCTATATTGGTGTGGAAAACAAATATTCAAAACAGAGCAATGAAAACATTCCCATTTTCCATCGCCTAGAAATCGCGTCCACGAAACCCGCGACTGACCTACCCGGTAGCCATCGTATTGACCATCGTTAGCGCTTCCTTCTCATTCTCCTCCTCCTCCTCCTCCTCCTCCTCCTCAGCAGCGTCCAAATCATAGAGATTAGAGCATTTTCGCGCACATTTTGTGCAATCCAGGTGGTGCGCTAGTCGCATCACTAGTTCCAGCCCATTGCAGTGGCACGGGAGCCGATCGGGGGGTCGATCGGGCGATGATTGGAAATCGATTGCAGCTGGGCGAGAGGGCGCACGTTTTTCGCGAGACCAAGGTTTGGACGGACCCACGGACTGCGTCTCGTCCGTCCCGGGGCTTTGTGGCACTTCGTGACTTTCCACACCCCCCCCCGCTGGGTGTGCTTGTATGTGTGTGCGTCCGTGAGCAGAGGCACCACGAGTTGAGCGATCGACACTATAAATTAGGGCCCGGTGCTCAGTGCGGATAATTGGGGGTGCCCCCCCTGATGCTACCCGTTGCGGCACCCTCAACAACCCCCTTGTTCCTCGTACAGCTTCTTTTGAAAAACGAACGAAAAAAAAAAACATCTTCCTTCGTTCGGACCTGACGGACGGAGGCAGAAGGTCCAAGGAGTGTCCCCTCCGCCATTAAATCCGTTTTAGTGCAACTGTGCCCCCGTTCTACCCCTTCCCCCCGCCCCCCCCCCCCCCCCCTATCCCCTGTGCCAGATGCTGCGCAACTAATTAGGAAGCTGGTGCTGTGGCTGCTACCGGTATTACCCCCCTCCCTGGCTCTGTGTTTGCTCCGAGGTTCACACGGGGATCCTTTCACCCCCCGCGACCCCCACCCGGCCAGGAGCAGTCGCGGAACATCAACCTGGATTTTGACGACTGGTTCGACGAGGAGCAGCGATAAATCATCGGTAAAATACCCCCCCCTGGCCGCGGAACGGGACGCCCCAAACAAGACATTAATGCGGAGCCACTGCCACGCCAAGTTTTTCGGTTTTTTTAATTGGCTCGCCCGTAGCCTGGTTGGTGGTGCTGGTGAGTGTCTACGACTTTATTTTGCGCTGCTCCGGCACGGAAATGCGTTCGTTAACGTTTAACGACGCGGTGTAGCAACTGCTGCTGCTGCTGCTGTTGCTTTGTTTCACTTTCTTCACGTAGGTGCAAGGGTTGGAAGGGTTGCACTGGGAGTGACACAGCTGCTGCTGCAGTGCCGCTGCAAACGGAACGGAACTGTCATGGCGGTCGAGCGCAAACGAGCCGGAACCACCCATCCCTGCCTCCCATCCCATCCCATCCCATCTCTCCCTTGGTAACGGTGGCGCCGGGGCCAAAGGTCAGGCCTCACTGGCTCGACTCGCTTCTTCCCTAGCGTCCCTAGTGTATCGCGTGCGGTTGGCTCCGCCCACATATTATACTCACCCCCCCGCCCCCCAAACCCCCCCCACAACAACGCTCTCGCGCAGGGCTGCTGGGGTTCCGACGTCAGCGAGCCTCGGCAGCCTTTTAACGGGCTTTTTTTGTGTCTTTCTTTTTTTTTTGGGCGTTTGTTTTGCTGGCGAACGGTAGCCACACACACATACATACACACGAGCACAGAACAACGTTTGCTGGTCTTTCGGGAGCGCGAGGAGCGATTTGCATAAATATACGGGCGACAGCGCGAGGGGGGGGGGGGGGAGAAAATAAAAGGAACAAGGTCCAGGAACAAAGCGAGGCAAAGGAACGGCTCTTGGCCGGTTCCATTCTTCTCTATAGTCCCCCCCCCCGTCCTCACTCACCTCCCCTAGAGACGGTGCCGACGGTGGAACGGGCACAAAATGGCGCCGCCGTAACAGTACTGTCGAAGGTTGGTCCTTACGTCCTGGGACCTCTAACACAAACTCTCTTGCGAGAGAGAGAGAGAAAAAAAACAAAAACACAGGCCAATCGATCGAGTGGCCCACGAGTATTGCACGCAAGTGGACGGCCCTTTCCGCTGCCATTCAAACAATTGGCAGTAAACACTCTCCTGCTCGGCTCGGTTCGATTTTTGATGAAGTTTTTGCTTAAAAAATTGAAGGGCCTCTTTATAATTGTTAGCTTTTCTTTCGGCGTTTGAACGACTGAACAGATTGGTAGGCCCGACGAGCAGGCGAGCATAAGGTTTTTTGTTTTTGCGGGAAAAGAAGAATTTTTGGGAACCCTATTGTCAGTGCCTTTGTCGCGCAAACAAGGCTGCGTTACAAGACTGGTGAAAATATTCGACAACAAATTATGAAATTATAAATGTACTCTACCGATGGCAACTGCGACGAATGTGCCAAAATGGGTACCCGAAAAACACGACTCAGCTTAGCATGGTGACTAGAGTGGGCAGTCCACTGTGATCATATTTATTCTTTTTCGTTTTTCAAAGTTCAAAGCCTGTTGCTGTTGGATACGAACTGAATACCTCTCAAACCGGTGATAACAGTTAATGAAGGGCACTCGCCAAGCAGAGCCACGGCTCTGTCAAGGCGGAGTGAACACTGGACTTACAGAGGGGGAGCGCTTCGGTAATTTCGTATCAAAATAAAGATCATGTTTTGACGATTTTCTGTGCGGTAACCATTCAACTTTATTCTTTCAAGTGTACGTCATATTAAAGTGCAACTTTTGAAGAATACTTGGTTCAATTTTGGGGAAGATTTATCGAAAACTTCATCCATGGCATCAACTTTATGAAGGTGCGTCTGGGAAAAGGTACTTTTTACGGTGCCCTTCGTCGCTGCGTGATGGGTGATCAGAAATATACAAATCGATACTCGTTTGAAAGATTACAAGTTTATCCAGGTAGCCCTGTCATGGTTTTGTTGAATTTCCTATTTTTCGCTTTTTGGCAGAGTTTTTAAGGTGAAAAAGTGATGCTTTTTGTCATTTTGCCTAAAAACGTGATTTTTGGCGATTTATTGAAAAAAAAGGTATCAACAATTTTCACGCAATCTTGACGAGACTACCTGGCAAAGAGTGTACAGATTATGTATTTAAAGTTTGGAATCGATCGGCCCAATAGTTTTTACGGTACTGGATGGGCACCGACTTTGAAAACGTTTCGGTTTTGAGAAACGCTGTCACAAAACAAACTTAAATACCGAAGCCCCTCCTTAAGTGACAAACGTACGAGTGAACAGTCGTTCTTCGGAGCTTCTTCAAATCTTTTACAATGTTCACCATTGATTTGTGCATATTGTGCAATTTTCGGCCGGCGACACGGACACAAATAAGTCCAGGAATTCCGTTAAAAAAAAAACCCGTTTCTACACGTATGCTCGCCGAATTGAAAAAAAACCATTTACATTTATTTGATTTATTTGACCAAAATCGCAACAAATGCATCTCCAATTTCAGTCTCATTTGACAGAGTGGCAGTCTGGTAACTTGAAAAGGTACTTGACTGAAATAAACGGACACTCGGTAGTGTTTCGGTCGATTTTTTTGCCACGTTTCAACAAAGCCACCAACGTGGTAGCAAACGAAGTCGGTTTGTGATTTTTATGGTGGAATTAGTAACTGTATTCGAGCTCCGAAAAAAAAAATGTAAAAAATGACCAATTCATTAATAAATTTAACACAAAACCTGCTGCGTTTTTTTTTCACCAGTTGTACGGTGTTCTTGTTTGCGCGACAAAGACACTGGCAACCAATTGTTCGCTGTTGCACGCAACTGCACATTTGTCGCAATGAATTATGGGCCCGTTGCGTTCCTGCGCGTGTTGCAGCGTTGTATTCGTTTTGGAACGGGGGGAAAACCGGGAACACTAAACTCCGAGTTTGAGTTCGAAATCATTTCCACCCGGAGAGGTATCCCGGGGCAACCGGCGGGATTATCTCATCGGCCGAGGGTCTCCGCAGGGCGTGCGCGCAACGTTCGTCATCGGCGTGGTCCAAATTATAGTCCCCCCTCCCCCCCCCCCCCCGGCCCTTTTAACCCTCCTCCCACAACGGGCCGTTGTGCTTCTATTTTGGAAAGCCATCACAGAACCATCGCAGCATCGATCGAAGGCAGTGGTGCAAAGCGATGCGATGATTCAGCCGAAAACTGCCGGCGCGGCATGCGTTAGACGACGGAGCCACCGTTCAAGGGTTCCATTCCAAAACGGGGGCCCCCGGGGGGGGGCCCGTGGGGGGAGGGGGCTAGAGACAACTAGAGAACCTGGGGGCCGCCGAGTGGTTCGATTCCCTGGGCGATCGACTGCAGGTCGTGATGGGAGCCCACTCCCCCCCTCCGCCGGCGTGAATGCGAATAATGAATGCGCCGTCCAGTATTCCCGGGGGGTGGGGGTGGAAAAAGGGGGAGGGAAGGAGCTTTTGGGGCCCCGAAACGGTCCAAAGAAAGCCGCCGGCTCGCTGGGCCCCAAACGGTTTCCAGCCGGGTCCGCATCAATCGCAAAACGCAAATCACTCTCCCCCTCCCCCTGCAACCCCTGGCCGGCTGCCGGGAGGGGTTGGTTGGGGGTAAGGTGTCGATAAATGCGATCCCAGCGCTACGCCACCGCTACGGATCGATCGATCGCGCCGTGACTCCCAGTTGAGTTGGCCTCCAGGGGGGGGGGGGGGGGTTGAAGTCACCGATTGGAGGTGGGCCGGGCGGCCCAAAAGCCGCCGCCAGACCTACCTTTGGCCTTCCTCACTCACGGCCCCGACGGGGAAGGGGGGGTAGGCTAGAGTGAAATTGAGAAAATGTTAATGAGCGAAAATTAGAGTTCTTTCTCCGAAAACACACAGCAGCAGCAGCAGCAGCAGCAGTAACGGCCTCAGTGGCGCCTCACTGCCGGTGCCCACTGCGTAGAGTTTTTTTTTTTCGTGAAGGGGATGAGGGATGAAAATGTGGGGGGGGGGGGGGGGGGGGGGTGCAAATCATAAGCCCGCGGACGCCGACGACGACGACGACGCGCCACAATGATGACTCTGCAGGAAACACCAAGAAAAAAGCGGGGGGGGGGGAAAGAAAAATACCGAAAACCAACAAGAACAACTACACCAAAAAATGAAAAAAAATGGCCGCCAGTGGGGAGCGTGGGATCCTACGAGCCCGTACGAGCGAACCCGGAGTGCCCGGAAAATCGGATTGCGACGATTGCGGCATTTGGCGGGCATGCCAAATCGGTTGTGGTTTTGCGGGGCCTTTCGGGAGCTTTTACTCCCGGGGCAAGGACTCCGTATTCTTTTGCCGTGTTCGCAAAAGGATGACGTAAGGATGGAAAAGGACCCTCAATTCCTAGGTGCGCGAGCGTGCGCGCGCGCGCCCTACCCTGCCTGTCCGCTCGATTATGACTTTCCATTATGTTTATGTTTCACTTTATAGGCCTGCATGTATTCGCCCCTGGGCGGCAGTGCGCCTCGGAGGATTTTCCCCCAATTTTTTTTTCCCCTGTGGTGGCCTCTTCTTCTTCTTTTTTTGTTGTTGTTTAGTTTGTGTTCGGATGTTGTCCCTTTATAGGCGCGCCCGAGCGCGCTAGAGGCGTGCCCACGTGGTGCGCTGTTAATCATCCGGCGTTATCCTTCTGAAGGTTCTAGCCCGGATATTAGCCCGGGGGTCCTCTATCTCCCCCCCTTGGCCCTGGGTGTGTGCATTTGTGACCGTGGCAGTGGCACCTTTTCGGTTTTCGGTTTTCGGCACCCGAAGCCCACTGGAAAATGGTCCGGCTTTTTTCCCCCTGTTCCCTGTTCTGCTCCGTTCTGTCGCTCTCTCTCTTTTTTTTTGTCTTGCTCTTTTGTACTTGCCAGGACTCTCTCTTGCTCTCTCGCTCTCTCTCTCTCTCTCTCTCTCTCTCTCTCTCTCTCTCTCGGACCAGCTGGATGGCAGCCTTTTTGCTAGCGTGTCCTAGCGCGTGAATCGGTTTCGCGAGTGAGAAAAAAAAGGGGGCCGCACCCGGTTTTTGCTGCCATTTTCCGCGCTGCATATCCTTGCACGGTTGTGACGGAAAAGTGTGCGCGCGCGCGAGAGAGAGAGAGAGAGCAAGAGCGAGTGTTGTGCAAAATCCTGGGCCTGGCGATTGATGATGCGAGATGCACATGCGATGTGAACAACAAAGAGAAGAAGCAAAAAGAAAAAAAAAGCAAAAAGAAAAACGGTTGACAAACGGTCCTGGACGCGGAGTTGATCAACGTTTCCGGTTCTACCCTTCCCCAGTCCCCTGTGCCACGTCACGGCCACGGGATGACAAATGGCTTGACAGGATCATAATTGTCACACAATCACTACGCACGCACGCACACAGTCGCACGCACAGTGTGGATCCGTTGCCGGGGTTGCTTATCAAACGGTGCCGAAGCAACCCGATCCCGATAGGTCCCTGTGGACTGGACCACTCTGGAGCATAATTAGCCAGGCCTGGAGCCAAGCGCACGCCAGTAAACCGACACCCACAGACGCACACAGACCGAGAGAGAGAGAGGGAGAGACGATGCAGGAAGCGAACGATACCGCGACCGGGACCGAGACCGGGACCCAATTGACCGCGAGACTGACCGGATATTGGGCCGAAACCGGTGGCCGCCACCAGCGAGAGAGACTGAGAGAGAGAGAGAGAGAGCTGCGGCGACGCTGGATAATTTCACGTATAATTAAAGTCATAAATCTCTCTCTCTCTCTCTATTTTAGCCGGAGCCCTTCCTTTCCTTCCCATTCCCTTTTGTTTTTTGTTAATCCTCTCTCTCCTGCTGGATCTCTTTTACGGGCCGAGTGACACCTTCTTTTGGGCGAAACGCAACAAAAAAAAAAAAAAAAAAAACAAAACCAAGCTGCAGGGGTTTTTGTTTTGTTTTTTTTTTTTTTTGGTTTTGGTTTTTTCTTCTTTCTTTGGTTCTTCTCTCGATCTCGATCGAATTCGAACACAAACTTCCGCCTCCACCACCAGCAGTGGCAGTGGTTGGGGGTGCCTTCCCACGGCCCACGGAAGGGTCCCCCGGCCCAGCGGTCGTCCAATTTGGGTCGATAAATTTCAATATTTTACAAATTAAGATAATTACACCCGGGGCAGGATTCCGTGGATTTCAGTCCGCACCCCCGAGGGAGTCAGTGAGGGGTTGAGGGAGAACGATGGTGCGGCTGGAGAGTTGCTTATTGTGTCGCTCGTGACTGCCGACGCATGGGTTTTTCTTTGGGTCTTTTTGTTTTTTTTTTTTATTTGGGTTTTTGTTGTTTCGTTCTTTCTGCCTGCCTGCTGGTGCTGCTGCTGCTGCCAAAGATCCAGTCAAAAGCTGACGCATCGCTTCGACTTTGGTTGGTTAGCCGAGGGACTGATCGGGACGAGGAGTCTTCGTCAGCAGCAGCAGGACATCGCCCAAGTAAGGAAAAGTGCGCCACGAAAGTGGAATAAAGGCGCGACATTGTCCGTGCAGTGTTCTGTATTGCATGGCGGCGAATTGTCCACGAATTCCAAAAAACCGGAACGTTTTCAAAGTCGGTGCCCAGCGTAAAAACTACTGGGCCGATCGATTTGAAATTTTTAACACGTAATCTTTACACTCTTTGCCAGGTAGTCGTCTCGTCGAGATATCGTGAAAATTGTTGATACTTAGTTTTTAAAACAAATCGCCAAAAATCGTGTTTTTATGCAAAATCGCAAAAAGCATCACTTTTTCAACTTCGAAGTCTGCCAAACATCGAAAAATAAGAATATCAACAAAAACTCTTCAAGGCTACCTAGATGAGCTTATAATCTTTCAAACGAGTATCGATTTGTATATTTCTGATCACCCATCACGCAGCAACGATGGGCACCGTAAAAAGGACCTTTTCCCAGACGCACCTTCATAAATTTGATGCCATGGATGAAGTTTTCGATAAATCTTCCCCAAAACAGCACCAAATATTCTTTAAAAGTTGTAGTTTAATATGCCATTCACTTCAAAGAATAAAGTTGAATGGTAGCATACCAAAAAAATCCCCAAAAATGATCCTTTGTTTAGCCAGAAATTACCGAAGCTCCCCCCCCTTTTAATGAATGCCCTCCGCCCTTAACACGGCATTTGCGCACTATCGTCGGCATCTATTGCACGGAAAACAGAAACCGTGGAAAATGAATGATTTTATTGAAACTTACCGAACTGCATTCCCGTTTCAACACTTTAACAGCTCAGCTGTTCTGTTCCGGTTCCAGCAGGCCGATGAACCGATAAATTCGTCCCAAAACTGGCGCGATCCATACCGCCATACCGATTCAAAATGTCTGCATTCCGGGACGGGGGAATTGAAGGACTCAAACTCCCCCCAAAAACCCCTTCCTGGTTCGATTAACGAAACTTAACCAAATGGCGCGCAAATGAGCGGCTCGCATCCCAGCTGTCCTGTTGCTGCTGCTGCTGCCGTTGGAGGTGGAGCAACTGGAGCAATCGCTGACCTGCGCCACAGCCTGACCGGTTCATGGAGCACACGGACCCGAGACCGTTGGTTTATTTTGTTGTTTTTTTTGTTTCCTTTCTTCATTCGAGAGTTATTCATTCGAGTTGCGTTTTTTTGTGTGCCGTAGCGATGCCACCGCCACCGGGTTTAATTGACTTTTAATAAGTGCTCGGGGTTAGGACCCCGATTGCAGGACCACCCCCCCCCTCCTGCTCCGGTGGTCGATCATTCGATTGGAAGCGCGACGCAGCAGTTGCTGGGCGGTGCGAAGACACTTGACACGCCAACACCGCCGTCACGCAACTTTGTGGTCTCTCTGCCACCCCTTTGGGAAGGAAAAGATGAAACCAGGGAGTAGTCACCCAAGAATAGAGCCACCGGATGCGCCCTACTGCTGCTGCTGCTGCTGCTGCTGCTGCAGGGACAACAAACAAACAAACACATCTCAGAAGTAGCAGCAGCAGCAGCAGCAGCAGCAGCTCGTTAAAGTGCCATTAAAAGAACGGGGTTGGTGTGCGTGCGGGGGTGGGTTTGGAGGACTCTGCAGCCCCCATACAATGTATCTGTGGCCAAGTGATTCCCTTTTAATCGCTGCTCTAGGCGCTCTAGTTTAATCGTCATCATCATCTAGGTGCCGGTCATCGCGTGCCAGAGGCCAGAGCACGCTATAGGACGCTAGGACGGAAAGCAAGGGGGGGTGCAGCAAAGTGTCCAGCCTCTCTCTTCGAAAAAAAAAACCGTTTATGACCCTTTGGCGTCTTTGCAGCTGGTTTCCGCGGCTATGCAAAAACCGCTTATCGCTCTGCTCTGCGCCTTTAGCATCGCACAGGGAAGATTAACATATTAATTCCCATGTCATTGCTTCAGTGTTTCCTTTTTTTTTTTTTTTTTTTTTTTTTTTGGCGGGTGTCCTTCCTCTGATGTGTCCTTATCCTCGCGCGCACACGCCAAACGGTGCGCCACACGGGTCACAAACCATTCATTAGCGGGGCGCGCGATGGTTCCATCCCGTTTCGCTTTTGGTTGTGATGGGGGAAAGTGGACAACTCCCCCCCCCCCCCCTTTTCAAATGACGATGATGCAATCGATGCACTGCCGAATTCCGGCACGCCTTTTCCCCGGCCCCAGGCCAGGACCGGGCGCTCGCTCGCTGGCGATCGATTATTGCTTACCACCCTTACCGTTAAGGGGGGAAGTGGGGTACGGCGGGGTTTGCTACTCACAGCATGCCACCGTTTATGTGTGCTAGCTAGCTGCTAGCCAGCCATTTGGGAGCAATTTCCATCCAACCCGTTCCCCCGTTCCCCCGGCCGGTTCATCCCCTATCCGCCGGAATGCACCCCCGGGTCCGGGTGGTCGATGTTTATGGTAATTTATGGTCAGCCAGCCAGCCAGCCGGTCCTGTTCAGCCACTGTTGCCCTGATCTGGTGCCGGCCACATCAAGCGAAGCGAATGGCGAACTAGTGAAGTGCGGGGGATGAAGTGCCAACCCCCACTGGCGGGGTCTCATTTGAATAGAGAGCAATTTGGGGAGCCTGTGCTTCTGTTCTGCTTCGTCTGTCTGTTGAGAGTCCCCGCAATTGCCGGCCCGACCATTGTGGAGCTCGACAACAATCGCCGGGGCGCCAGTGTGCCCAGTGCGCCAGCAGTCAATCAGCAGCATCAACATCCGACATCCTTCCGCCTCGTTAAGCTGGCTGCCATGGGGACCCAATGTTCAGCGGGCCGTTCTGCTGGCCGGAAGTTGGGAGAGGACTTGACTCCTGGTCCTGGTCCAGCCGAACAGCAGTCGAACAGCAGCCCTGCTGCGCTGGCACTCACTACTCCCCGGTTGGCTATACTATAATACTATCATTTGTTAATCAAATTATCTCGCTCTCTTTCTCACTGTCTTTTTTTTTATTGCTATTTTTTTTTTGCTTCTGCCTCTTCCCGTTGGCGCACAGCACTTGCCGTAGTGCTGCCGTTTGATCACCGCAATTGGATCCGGGGATCGGCTGACTAACCAGCCAGCCGGACCGTGGAGCCGCACATCCCCCCTTCATCCCTCATCCCTCATCCCTCTCTCTTTCTCTTTTCCCTCTGGCTCTGGTCGTCCTTGGTCGCCCATTGTCAGTGGTCGCTGACGCGATTTTCCAACCATTTTCCACTTCCCGGACCTGTGTATTCATTATCATCCCCCCTTTCCACCCTCTCGATCAACCCCTTTCCTTTCCTTTTTTTGTTTTTTTTTTGTTTTGCTAGCTAGCTGTGCCGTTTTGGGAGTCGAGCTTGGGCCGCCCTGACTTTCCAATTGGATGCCTTCCTTTTCCAATGCACCCCCCCCCCCTCCCACCCCCGCTAGGCGTACAGTTTTGACAGTTGCCTTGCCGCTGGCCACGGTCGATTGCATCGCGCGCACCGCGCGATGATTATTACTATCATTTGCTGCCAGGCGTGCACCGTGGCCCGCCGGGGGTTCCCGCCCTCCACTTGGATGGATGGACCACCCTTTCGCCCTCCATTTGCCCCCCCCCCCCCCCCCCCCCGGAGCCACAGCCATTCCTTTGCACCGGCACACTGCTGCTGCTGCTGCTACTGCTGCTGATCAAATATTGGGTTGCCGGGCGCTACCAAACGCGAAGCCGCAGCAGGTTCCGGTCCGGTGCCCCCTAGTGATGGTGGAATGGGAGGGGGTGCCGGAGGGGGGGGGGGGGGTGCAACTGTTGGCATATAACGGAATAATTGAATACAGCTCCATCATTAACATCGCTCGCAAGGACTTCTGTTTCCCTCTCTCTCGGGGGTGATGCCAAGTGCGGGGCGGGGTGGAGGAGAGGGTGACCAACAAATCGTTCGAACAACGTTTTGTTTACGTCAGAGTTGGTGGTCGGTTCGAGAGGTCCGGCCAGCAAATGCCGCTACAGGAGGAAAACTCCACAGAAAAGCGTTCGGCGACGCTGGCGAAGACAAAGTTGGTTCAACTTCCCCACTACCCCGCTCCGGCTAATTACTGTTTTGGGGGAGGGTGGGCGGTTTTTGGAGTTGGGAAGTCGCGGAGACCCCCGGGACCCCCGGGGGAAAACTGAAGAAATGGAGTCGGTCGAGTTACGGTTGAGCGGCGCTTCCGCCGGCCATTTGCCGGCCGATTGCGGTGCGGCGATCGCTGGCCGTGACGAACCCACACCCAGCTACCCACACAGACGCATACAGACAGACCGCAAGATGGCCAGAGGTTCCGCAAACACAAACCAACGCCGGCCGGCACCGCATTCGGCGACCGCGACGTTCGATGTCAGCGGTCATTAGGTGGGCCCCCCCCCCCCCCCCCCCCCCCCCCGTACCCCACCAACCTGATTATAGGTTCCGGGAGTCGTGGGGAGCGCCATTTTTGCGTTTTCCTGCTTGCGGAGTACGTTGTACGGGATGCGTTGGGAATCGCGGAGTGAGCGGGGAAAGGGGGTGCACCATCCCCCAACCCTTCCCAGCCATGGGAGCCACATTCTCGCGTATTCATTAGACGCGACGACAACGACGACGACGACGACGACGACGAGGTTGGGACCCCCGTTGCCAACGATATGATTACTTCCGAAGCGGTGCCCTCTTTGTGTGTGCATGCAAATTGCCTTCGCAGTGGCAGCGGCAGCGGCAGCGGCAGCGGCAGCGGCAGCGGCAGCGGCAGCGGCAGCGGCAGCGGCAGCGGCAGCGGCAGCGCGAGTTTTCTTTGCCATGGCGGGTTTGCAATGACACTCCGCACAGCGACAGACCAGACCAGTCAGTTGAGTCGTTGGGAGCCTGGGAACCAAACCAGAACACAAGCTAGACAAGCAGCAAATCGCAGCAAGTTGCAGCTACAGTGGCGCAAGGCGCAACAAAACAGCCCACCCTGGTAGGGGTGTTCTACATTTTTGCCACTAAATTCCGACATTTGTGGTCACAAAGGCCATGTGTTCTTTTTTTTTTGCTAGCATCTTTTCTCTTGCTAGATCGCTTACTTTGAGCTTGATTCGATTCGATCATCTTTCATTTGGAAAATTCTTTAACAGGGGGAGCTTCTGTATTTAATTTTGTTTAGAGGCACATATTTTTAACCCTTTTTCCCTAAATGCTGATCCTTTCAAGAGCATTGTGTAAAAGTTTTAAATCAATCGAAGCACAACTGACCAAGTTACAGACTTTTTTAAATCCGCGTTTCATACAAGGATCCATGAAGCTACTTTGGAGAGCGTTTCCCCAAAAATCAACGTTTTCAACGTAGCGTAAAAACTACCAGGCCGATCAATTCCAAACTTTTAACACATAATCTGTACACTCTTTGCCAGGTAGTCCCGTCGAGATTTCATGAAAATTGCTGTTACTTTTATTTCAACAAATCTTTAAAATTCGTAGTTTTTGGCAAAATCGCAAAAAGCATCACTTTTTCCACTTCAAACCGCTGCCAAAAATCTTAAAATAGGAAATTCAACAAAAACTCGAATAGGACTACGTAGGCAAACTTATAACCTTTCAAACGAGTATCGATTTGTAGTTTTTCTGATGACCCATCACGCAGCTACGATGGGCACCGGACAAAAGTATCTTTTCGAAGACACGACTCCCTAAACTTGATGCCATGGATGGAGTTTGCGATGAATCTTCCCCAAAATTGAACCAAGTATTCTTCAAAAGTTGCAGTTGAATATGCCATTCACTTGGAAAAATTAAAGTTGAATGGTTGCGTCGCAAAACATTGTCCTTATTTTGGCTAGAAATTACCGGGGGGACTTTGGTAAGAATTTTAAGTGAAAGATGGTCGGTCATGATGGTGACAGAAGTAAAAGCCAAACTTTGACTCCGACGGAGCCTCCTGGTTACCGTATCTTTAATAGGGCTTTTATCTACGTCGTTTTTAATGTTTTACGGGTCCTCCATTATTGTTTACGTATTGTAAATCCACTTATCCTTGCATCTCCAGTAGAAAGTCGATTGCGCGCGGGTTTTGGCACGTGGAATGAGTTTATCGAAGGACGGAAGACTCTTTACTCATCAGGAAACTATTTCAGAAACTGTGTTTATCATTGTTTGAACCAAATACTTCAACAGATGATTAGCAGAAACATTATTATCAATGAGAGGACAGTTAATAACATCTTAATTAATCATCAATTAATGTTCTAGGTCCGTAGCTTACAGTTTCTAAATTCGGTTGCCCTCGGAAGACAAATTGGATTGGAAAAATGAAAACCACTTTCCAGAGATTAAGCAATCATCGAAACTAATTATCTATTCAATCATACGATCCCTTTCGCTGTCCGTTTGTTAGCTAAAAGACTTTCATTTCATTCAAATTATCCTTGCAGGTGGACTTTTACTTTTGACACAATCATGATCGGACTATCTTTCACTGAAAGAATTTTCAACAAAAAACTATCAAACCTATCAAGCTCAAAGCAAGTGTTTTGGAAAGAGGAAAGATAAAGCTACTAGCAAAAACAAAAATCGCACAGGCGAACATGTAGCAAAACCCCTACCAGGTGGGCTTTTTTCTTAAGCACTGTATGCCATCCAGCAGCTCGCAAGAAACTCGTGTTGTACTACGCCCGCTACTCGGCGGCTAGCGCTCGACAGCGTGCCGTTTGTCTTCCGGACGACGGGCGTGCTACTACTCCAAAAAGGAAAAAAAAAAAACCCCCCGACCCGACAGGACACTCGAGCAACGTGCGCTGCGGCGGTCGCTGACAGCCAATTCAAACAGAAAAAAAAACCATCACTTGCGCACGGCGTGCGTACCGGTATCCCGATTCTCCCTCTCTCCCCGGGTTCCCCGGGATGCCCTCGCAATGAGTAGGCAGAATACCCTCACACAGACCCACAGGGACCCACAGGGACGGGGCTGGCAGTCATAAAAGATGAAAGCAAAATTGTGTCGTAAATTAATAATCCCATCGGTACCATTCGGTTCGGCGCACAAGCGGACGCCGCACAAAACCGCACGCCCGCTCTAGGACCAAGAGAGAGAGAGGAGGACGAGCAAGGAGGAGGAGGAGGAGGAAGGAGGGCGTGAAATAGACCCTATCGACCGACCTGACCGACCGACAGAGCAAGTAAAATGCATGACTATCAGTTTCTTGTGGTCCTCTTCGGGCGCGCGGGCGCGCGCACGCCATCGCTCGGGCCTCCTCCCCACCCCCCCTCCCCCGCTCCCCCCCCGGGTGGATCAAATTGGACGTTGGATTTTCGGAACAAGGGAACACAACACCGCACCGCTACGACGCTCACTCCTTTGGCGGAGCCGCCCCTTCGGTTCGGTTCGGTTCGGTTCGGGGCCACAAGTTCTTTTGTTGTTGTCGGGTGTGTGTGTCGGGTGTGTGTTCGCCCATTGTCAGCATTGGTTCTTGGTCAGATCGGGTCCGTCGGGCCGGTCCCTGGCCTGGTAGTTCGGTGATAAATCATGCAGCCCGGGTATGTGCGGCAGGCACATCTTCTGGACTGCTTCTGGAGCGCCGTCTCCCTCCGCCACAATTGGTTGTGGTTTTTGCGGTCCGCTGGTACCTCGTGCCAGCTGGCTAGGTGTCCACGTTCGTGACAATTCGTCCAGCCTGTCCAGTGGTGCAAAAGATGCCGCTGCCGATGCTGCTGCGTTTACGCAACGCAACGCAACGCAAAATCCTCCAGCAACGGGCCACACCATTGTCTATCGACAGCATTGTTCGACCGATCACTCTCTCTCTCTCTCTCTCTCTTCTCGTTGTCGCTGTCATCGAGGGAATTCGGGGCGGTTACACTTACAGAGGGGCCAGGAAGTCAATCGATCAATCGGAATGGCGAATGCACCAAACAAAAAAAAAACAAAAAACAAAAAGCAACACAAAACGAAACGGGAGCCCCTCGCAGGACGAGGGTTGTCCAGGCCGCAATTCGCAGCGCAGGCCCAGCGCAAGCAGAAACGGAGCTATGAACCCAACCGGGGGGGGGAGGGGAACAAAGGGTAAGGACCCACTGGGAACCTTCGATCCGGCGGTGTCAATCTCGGCGAAGAAGCGGATCCTTGTTTGGGTTCGTTTTTTTTTTTTTTTTTTTTTTTTTCGAAGGAATCCTTTCAGTGAAATCCCTCTCTCTCGCTCTTGGAAGGTCCTTGATTTGCTTCTCCGAAGCCCTAAAAAGGACCGGACGGACAAAGCAGCACGCACGCACGCACGCACGCACGCACACACCTCCCGTCGAGTGTTTCGACGAGCGCCCGCCGCTTTTTCGTTGCCGAATCGTCCTCCTTGGGTGTGTTTCGGAAACAAATTAAATGCAATTACCGGGCAGGATTCTGGGTCAGGGTCCCTGGGCCGGGGCCTGGGCCTTCTTACCTGCCTCACCCCCTCCCCCCCCTCCCCCCTCTTTGCGTTATTGCATTCATTTGGCGCAACCTCTCGGGCGCACTTCCTTTCGGAGCCCTTCGGATCGGGCTCGGTTGTTGCGGATTCCTTTCTTCTTTTCTGTCGCCTTCGTCCTTTCTTTATCCTTTTTTTTCTTCTTCTTTTTCCTTTTCTTTTTCCTTTTCTTTTTCTTTTTCTTCTTTTTCTTCTTTCTTCTGTCTTTCTTTCTTTCTTAGCAAGATGTCATTGTCGTTGGCCACTACCTGGTAGTCCCTCTCTCGACAATTACCACGATGAATTAGCAACAATCGAGTCGCCCGATCCGTTTCGGCCTCTTCTCGGCGTTCATGCCACATGCCTTAATCGGCCAAATGTTGCCCCCCTCAACCTCCCCCCCCCTGCATCCTGCGAAGGGAGTGGACGGCGGCGAATTTGCGGTCAAACCGTTCGACAGCTGTGCCACCACCACCACCGGACCCCCCTCCCCCCCCATTTGGGGTGGCAGTCCCGTTTGCGGTTTTTGTCCCTCTCCTCTAACCACGGCACGGTCCGGCAGCTTTGTTATTTGCTTTAGCAAATTTGCCATCATCAACAACAGCAGCAACAGCAACAACGACAGGCAAACAACCCGATGGCCGATGGTGTGAAATGGTTTCGAAGTTTCCCCCGGGGGGGGTGGGGCAGTGTCGTGCAAGATCACTTCATTTGTTCGGACTCCCGAACGCGGAACACGCAATAGGAAAAGGAACCGTGGAGTGGTTGTTTCCCACCCCCTCCCCGGGGAGGCACAGCTCACAGTGATTCTAAGCGTCGTGACGCCGGAAGGATTCTTCGAGTGAGTGCATGTGCGCTAAAAGAGGGCTTCCGGTTGCCATTGGGCAAGTCTTGCGATGCGGAATAGAATCGCCTCGACTTTAAACGGCTCATCGCGGCGTGATGGGCGTGATCAGAAATATAAAAATCGATGTTCTGTTGATAGATTATCAGTTTATCTAGGCAGTCCGGTTGGGTGTTTTGTTGAATTTTTGATTTTTCGATTTTTGGCAGCCCTTTTTTTTTAAGTTCAAAGAGGTTAACACCGGGTTCGTCGTTTGAACGGGCAAGTCTTTTGATGCGGAACAGGAACGGTTCGGTTTTTGATGTTTTATTTTGAGAAAACTATCCACCTGTACATGTGTTTGCAAATGCCACAATAAACTACAACTGTTCAAGTATATTTGGTCGTACTTTGGGAAAGATTTATTAAAAACTTCATCCACGGTATCAAATTTAAGGAATGCATGCCTGAAAAAATCGTACTTTTTTCGGTGCCCATCGTATCGTAGCTCCGTGATGGGTGATCAGAAACAAACAAATCGATACTCGTTTGAAAGCTCATAAGTTTATCTAGATAGCCCCGCCAAGTTTATGTTAATATTCCTATTTTTCGATTAGTGGCAGATTTTCAAAATTGAAAAAGTGATGCCTTTTGTCATTTTGCTAAAAAACACGACTTTAAAAACATTATCTGAAAAAAAGTATCAACAATTTTCATCCAATCTCGACGACGCTACCTGGCAAAGAGTGTGCAGATTATGTGTTAAAATTTTCATATCGATCGGTACAGTAGTTTTTATGCTACCGGAAGGGCACCGACATTTGAAAATGCATGAGACATGAGGTGCGACTTTTACAAAAATAAATATCCTTATCAGTTTTACTTCGATTGGTCTATAAATTGTACACAATATTCTTGAAAGGATCAGCATTCATGTCGAAAATAAATTACACAAAAAACATTTAAAGTTCTAAGCCTAAACTTAAGACTGTCCGCAGAATGAATGAAAAAAAAAAAAACAGTGAACTGGCAGCACCGTCGACGAAGCATCTAAACCCATGGAGCCATTGGGTGGTGTGCATTCCCAGTATCCATCACATTAGAACGGATTACCACGGCGAACCGACACGGTCCTGAATGAGGGGGGGGGGGGGGTCCTGGAATGTGTAAAACAAAAAAAAGAAACAATTCAATGCTCACCGACGACGACGGTGGCGGCAATTCAAAAACCAATCCCTCGCTTTGCAATTTGTAAAATGCCTCCCGCGCACAGCTGCCAAACATATGCCCGTGTGTGCGTCCCTCCGCGGCGGAAGAGGGGCGCGAGGGGGCGGGGAGGAAGCTATAAACACGTCGACCGACCCCAAAAAGTCGACCGACAAAGCGCGCCCGCCCGGGGTTCGCGTTGACGAGCGCGTTCGCGCGCGTTATAAAAGTTGCGTCCGTTGGCGGACCGGGCGGGCTGGATAGTGGGAGGGGGGGTAGCTCATAAAATAACCGCGAAAACCCCCCCCCCCCCCCCAAGACCGACCGCGAGATGTGAAGATGTTTAAAACATAACTTTTGCGCAATGAATTGTGGTCACCAACGAGCCAGCCAGCCCGGGGCAGACACGCACTCACAGTGCGCCACATGACACCCTCGTTAGCCCCCCCCCCCCCCCAAACCCTTGCCAGTGTTGCTGTTCTAGTGACAATTTGTCAAAAGCGTGAAGCTCGCGATCGTAAAGAGCGTGCTGCGGTTCAGTTCGGTTCGGGTTGGTTTCGCTTCGTTGTGGTCGTAAAATTGTGGCGTCATTGTCCCGTTCCTTCATCACACAAGCGGCCACCACCGGGAAGCGGAAGACGCACCGCAGATTCGTTTCTTTTTTTTTTTTTTTAAATGGTCCGACGGTCCCAGGACGGTAACAGCTTCACTTCACTGTTGCTGCACTCGAGAAGGTAGGATATGGTAATCGGGGAAAACCGGGAGTGCCCGGATTACAGCGGGATGAGATGACCAAGAAGCAGTTCGTGGGCTCGTTGCTGCTGGTGGTGGTGGTGCGTAATTATGCTTTGCTCATTTAATATTATTACCTGCGCACCCCGTGTTTGTGTTTTTACTGCCCTGCGCGCAGGTTTGGCCATCCAGCGATTAATGCTCGCGCAAATGATGTGGCAACGGGGAACTGATGCTTCTTTCGCACGCCCATTGACTGAATTAATTAATTTATGGGGCTAGGGGTCCGAACAGAGACGCCAGTTGGAAGAATCAGCGGGCAGCGCTGTTTGCACTTTCGTTCCTGTTTTGCACGCTTCGCTCCAGTGGTGACTCGCAACGCGTTTTCTTAGAGCACCTGGGAGTCTGACAAAGACAGGGGGACAGAGTATTAGTAGTAGTAGCGCTCAGTCCCGAGCGATCTGATCTGTGTCCAGCAAATAAGGGGAAATTCGATTTATTTTGAAAGCTATTCCTGTTTTATTCCTCCAAATCTATTTCGTCGCCTTCAAAGTAATTTCCCTTTCTCGTTTCTCTAGCTTTTTAAATAGCCAGAAGTGGCAATCGCAAACATGTTTGTTTGCACAAGTTTCTCAACACTTTCTGTGCCTTTCCAATCAATTCCTCCACAATTGTTTGCAATAAAATTGTTACAATACATCCTACGTTTAAAGTTAGCCCAAGAAATTGTCGATTAACAGTAGCTGGGAGACGTAGAGAGGGTTCGCAATCAGTTCGGTAGCACATTGATCACTCAGCCTGCCCCTTTTCGTCTAAACGATCGCCTCGTGTCCGTTGGTTTTCAATCTCAAGATCAATGTTTAACTGTGGAATTCATTCATTGTGACCTTGTGGTTCTATAAAACAACGCGTGTTGTTGGGTATTACAGCAAATAGTTCATCATTTTCACGGTCAATAAATAGCATTTGCCAAAACAGAAAAGGCGCTAACTCCTCTTTAATGTAAAACAAAAGCGCAAATAGCGAATGGCTACACCAAAGCAGACAAGAAAGCAGTCACTGCGCTGCGCCGCACTTGCCCCCCTCCAAGTCTCAATTCCCGGAATCGAGAGGCGTCAGCGCCGATGGCTGAGCGGTCGATGGCGTCTCGCTATACTGTAATGGTCTCGATCGACGTTTAATTGTTTGGGGGATTCCCTCATTATGTGACCATGGCTCTACTAGACGGGAGCCCAGCAGCGCAGGTAGACCGCCGCGAAAACGTAAACAAAGTCGTAAGCTAAAACAAAACAATCAACGACTACGCTGCGAACAGCATACCAAAGCAGAAGAACGGTCACTACTGCTGCGCTGCACGTTCCCCCCCAAAATTCCTGGAATTGATCTGGGTCGGAGACGACTCGGGGGGCTCGTAATCGACTCCGATTTTTCGCAGGCGTGCAATCGTGGGTGCATTTCCGAGCGCCCACATTAATAGAGCCTTGCCTGAAACGCGAATTAAAAAAAAAAACTCTGTAACCGGGTCAGTTTTGCTTCGATTGATCCAAAACTTTAACACAATACTCTTGAAAGGATCAGCATTCAGGGGTAAAATGTTAAAAGCATGTGTCAACGAAACAAAAGTAATTACCACAAAGCGACAAACGATCATCTTTTTGTGGACGCGTCAGAATACCGTCTTTTTGCAAATGCACAGTCCTCGGCACGAAGTTGCTTCCCTTTTTATTTTTCGCGCCATCACGATTAGAGTACGACTTGGAGGAGCTTCCAAATTTCGCCTGATGACTCATGGATGCTGCATTTTATGTTTCTGCATTGCGATTGACTGTTTACCGATGAAAAATCGGCAAATTTTGTCTCTTGTTTTTTTTTTTAAATCCAATCGTTACATAATGCCCGCTAATATGGCTCATATGACATTCTACCTCCCCCTCACAACCCGCAACACCTCGCAAAGGGCAATCAGTTTTCTAGTTGTACGTGAGGATGAGGACGCGACCGTGTGCACGTGCCACCGAGGGGGATCCTTGGCGGGTGGCGGGGTGGATTTTAAAATTACCAACACCACCACCACCACCACCACCACCACCATTCCAATACTCCGAGCCTGTCGAGGATGCCCGCCCGCGAGGATGTATCCAACGGGGACAAACAAATGCCGCTTCATTAGCTAACGGTGTCGTTGGAGCGAATCGCGGGCGCGCGCGCACGGATCAAGATCAAACGGGCGGCGCCTGCCGCTGGCTGTTGACTGTTTACTGACCGGGGGTGGCTGTGATGGCCACGTGCTCGGTTCGGTTCTGGGCCGGAGCGCACGGAGCTAATCAGCCGTCGAATTCACCGAACAACTCTCGGGTGTCCCTTTTTTTCTTTTTTGTTTGACACCCCGCCCGCCCGATGGTGTCGATGTCGCTGTCGCGGTGTTTTCGGAGATTAGCGTTGTTATTATTGTTGTGACTTCGAAGGAGCCACCTTCGGGGCACCGTGGCGTCGCCGTGGCGCGTGCCGAACAATGCCGAGGTGTTTACGCGACATTGGAACAGCCGGGTCGGTCGGTGCCGCCGGGCCTGCTACCGGGCTCGAGGCGATCGAGACCATCAAGGTAAAAGAGTTACGGAGCGGGGGAGCGGGGGAGCCGGGGAGAGAGAGAGAGAGAGAGAGAGAGAGAGAGAGAGAGCAAGGATGATAATGAGAAGGAACCGGGAAAGAAGTTAGAGGACACCCGAATGAAACAGTTTTAATGATTTAATGCCCTCATCCCCGTCCCCCCCCCCCCCTCCCGTTGCACCGCCTGCAATTACCCGCTACCCCTTTTTTCCGGTTCTACCCCCTGTTTCTCACCCCCTGCCACCGAGCTATTGTCACTCTATTGTGTCACTTTCTCCCGGGTTCCAGGCCCCCGGACGCTCCTTTTTTTTTTTACTTTTCCTTTTTGTCTCCAGTCCCCCCCCACCTCCCCCATCCCCCCGCTTTTCTTGTGTTGCCATCACAACCATCTGTCGCGCCAGCGGTGGATCCTGGCGCGAGACAGACGATCGACGACAGATGCTGGTGGTGGACGGACCTGTTGCCAACCAGGCACCCCCCCCCCTGCGTCCGATTGCTCCCCCCC
>NC_064876.1:2197594-2202594 GCF_943734665.1 Anopheles aquasalis | reverse complement strand
TCTGGTGTAAGACGCACCCCTCGCAAAAAAACCGGGGTGGTGGGCGTTTGGCGCTTTTGGCGTGCTTGCCACCAGCTACAGGACATCAGAGAGTTGCAGTGTACCAGGTGTAGGCACATGATACCGACTTTGGCATTCTAAACCTGCCAAATCTGCGCCACATGGAGCTGTTAAGGGGAGGATGCGGTAATTTCTGCCCAAAAAAGGTTCACTTTTGATGACTTTTTGTGACGTAACCATTCAACTTTATTCTTTCACTTGAATGGCATATTAAACTGCAACTTTTGAATAATATTTGCTGCTATTTTGGAGAAGATTCATTACAAACTCTATCGATGGCGTCACATTTAGGCAGTCGTGTCTTCGATAAGATACTTTTTTCCGGTGCCCATCGTAGCTGCGTGCTGGGTGATCAGAAATATACAAATCGCTACTCGTTTGAAAGATTATAACTTTATCTTAAACTTTAACTTTATCGAGTTTTTGTTGAACTTCCTGTTGTTCAATTTTTGGCAGCGGTTTGAAGTGGAAAAAGTGATGCCTTTTGCGATTTTGCCTAAAACGCGATTTTTGGCGATTTGTTTTAAAAAAAGTATCCACAACTTTCATGAAATCTCGACGTGATTACCTGGCTAAGAGTGTACAGATTGTGTGTTGAAAATTTCAAACCGATTGGCCAAGTACTTTTTGTGCTACTGGATGGTCCGCGACATTCAGCACGGTGACGGCGATTTGTCAAACCGGATTCGGCCGTTGAAGTCTTTTGTTTCCTACCAAAAACAGCTCATGTTTGATGGATTGTTTTAAACAAAAGTATCAACCCATATGTATTTTTGTAAATGCCATAATAAACTACAACTTTTGAAGAATGTTTGGTCGTATTTTGGCGAAGATTTATGAAAAACTTCATCCGTGGTTTGAGATCTAAGAATGCATATCGAAAAAAAAATGTACCTTTTTCGGTGCTCATCGTATCGTAACTGCGTGATGGGTGATCAGAAATGTGCAAATCGATATTCGTTAGAAAGATTATAAGTTTATCTAAGTAGCTCTGTTGAGTTTTTATTGAAATTCCGATTTTAAGACTTTTGGCAGCGGTTTGAAGTGGAAAAAGTGATGCTTTTTGCGATTTTTGCTTAAAAACACGATTTTTGGCGATTTGTTTAAAAAAAAGTATCAACAATTTTCACAAAATCTCGACGGAACTACCTGGCAAAAAGTGTACAGATTATGTGTTCAAAATTTCAAATCAATCGGCCCAGTAGTTTTTACGCTACGTTGAAAACGTTGATTTTGGGGAACCGCTCTCCAAAGTAGCGAGCTGCGGTGGAGCCTTGTATGAAACACGGGTTTTCAAACATCTGTATCTTTGTCAGTTTTTCCGCGATTGATCCAAAACTTTCACACAATACTCTTGAAAGGATCAGCTTTCAGGGAAAAATGTTAAACACGTGTGTACCAAAACAAAATTAAATAGCGAAACCCCACCCCGAGCAGCGTCGCCTTTTATTACACAAAAAATAGAAAAAAAAGGATGCGTTTGGTAAAAATGGAACAGATTGGCTGTTTTTTTTTTAGCAAGGCATCCAAAACATGCCTAAGATATAGTTTAAAACGTGTAGCTAACGATTGGCCATTACTTTGAAGAATAAACGATTCTCCATTTACCAAGAATAAACGTTTTTATTGTCGCAAAACGAAAAAGTCGGCTTGATATGAACAATACACTTGCTAGTAGATCCTTGGAGGGCTTTTCAGCAGTGTGCGATCCGAACCGAACGAAAAGGGAGGAGGCAAACGACAGAGCGACAGTACCAATCGATAAATCCACTGACTGGCAGCCAACTCACCCTTCCAAAAAAAAGGGAGTAACTTCCGACGCAGTCGTCCCCTCGTTTTTCCCTTTCGATCACGACAAGTCACCGCGTGATTAATGATCGCTCTCCCTCCTGCTTTTCTTCCACGATCGATCAACCTAAAATAAAAAAAAAGAAAAACAGGGGGGAGCCACGGAGCAGGCAAAGCGGCGTGCCATACCGGTGTGGGGTGGCTTCCGTTAAAGATTCCGACCGAAGACGGCGGCGACGCAATCCACGAAATTCCTTTGACGCGCGGTCGATCGCGGCACACCGCACACATGAATGAATACTTAATTTATGACTTTTTGACACATACCACCCCCCCCAACCTGCCCTGCCGCCGCGGGTGCAAGTGAACGGGTTCCGTCCGAGCGAGCGAGCGAGCGAACGAGATTTACGATCCCGGAACACAGGCACCCGCGGGACATGTAACAATGTCAACGACAGCGACATTTCCCTGTCGAGTTTCGAGTCGCATTCTGTCCAGCTTGTGTGTGTGTGTGTGTGTGTGTGAGGGCGCCCAGACCGCCGGATAACCGCCGGAATCATTCTTAACCACCGCCAAGTCCCTGGGTCCCCTGGCTGCTCCTTCTAATTGGCATCGGACGTTCGCTCTTTGTGTGCAGCAAGCAACGGTTCCGGTCTCAAACACCCCCCCCCCCCCCCCCCCCCCCCTACAGGCCACCGCCGCCGAGAAGTTCTGGAATGGGTTTTATGGACGCGCGCGCCGCAATTAGTCAGCTTTCCGACTGCTTCGCTCTCTCTCTCTCTCTCTCTCTCCCTGGTACCCCGCAGTTACCGTCCTGTAACCGGTTCGCGCGCCACCTCCCCCGCCCCTGCGCCGTGGGTCAGGCCATCAAATTAACATTTTTCTTAGAAGAGAGAAGAAAAAAAAAAAAGAAACAGATCGGCGCAACAGCAACCGATCTTGATGACCGCTGGCGCCTCGCCACGATGTTCGCGCAGATGTCAGATGAAAGACCGACCGACCGAGCCGACCGAGGCGACCGAGGCGACGGATCGAGCGGCCGCGGCCCCTGGGTGATAGATGGTTCCACTTCCGCGAAACAATTCAATCAATTTCGCTCACTTACGGTGGGGCGTTTAAGCGAGAGAGAGCGAGAGAGAGAGAGGCAGGGAGGGTAGGGAGTGCGAATGAAGGTTTTGCATGCGGCAAGGCCACACAGGCACCAGTCTTTGGGGTCCCGGGTTTTTTTTTTTGTTGCTTTTTTGGGTTCGTTTGGGTTCGAAAACAAAAAAAAAAAACCCTTTTCCACTCGTCATAGCGTCGGCCTGGCGTCTGCGAGGGTCTGGGCTCTGTATTCCTTCGGCCTTTAGCTGTTTTATTCCTTCACGCTCCCCCACTGTCTGATGGGGGGGGGGGGGGGGGGGGGGGGCGCCAGCAACAGCAAACAACCGCAGCAGCAGCAGGCGGCAAACAAAGCGCAAAGCGTTCTAGCATCTTTGGAGGGGGGGGGGGGGGGAAGCATTCTAGGCGGTGAGAGGGGATCAGTGTGTGATTACGCGTGCGTGCAGCACCAGCAGCAGCAGCAGTGGTGACCGGTTGGCACTAATCAAGGGCAATTAGGGGAGGTAATTGATTGCGAAACTCGCGGCCGCAATTAGCCACAGTGCAGTGCAGTGCAGTGCAGTGATGAGGGTGCAAAGGGCATCCATGATCACTACCCCCTCTCCGACGCGGTCCCGGTTTCCTGGGGGGGGGGGGGGCTTTCGCGCGAAGGCCACCGCTGCGAAGGTTGCGAATACGTGCGAACAGTTTTTTTTCTTCTTCCACCCCTGCATTCCCTTTCGGACATTCATTGTGGTGTGTTGGGCCGGGCCGAAGAGGCCTTGAGGGAGTGGACACTTACCACTGGCAGGGCGAAGGGCGCAGGACATGAGCGCCACGTGTCGGTAGTAATTGGAATTCCTGGAATTGTCGATCGAATCGCGCGCCCGGGTCGCTACCGGAGGGTAGCCTTCCATTAGGGGTCCTCGCATTAGCACACCATTCGCGGTGAGTTGTGGACCGGAATGTTTGCCTTCCTGTGACCTCAAACAGCCCTTTTCTTTCTTTCACTTCCTGTGCTCGATGATGACACGACAAAAAGATAATATCCTTGTTTGTTTGTTTGCTTTTTGTTTTTTTTTTGGGGGGGGGGGGGTTGTCACAAATTTGGAAATGTTTATTTACTGATTTACCGACTGAAATGCTACTGCTGCTGCTAAGATGAAGAGAACGAGTAGAGGAGGGGGGGGGGGGGGTGAAGGTGGATGCGAGTACAGCAACACACCATCATCACCACCACCACCACCACGTACTCACGTCAACACGTTATGGCTGTCACCCGGTGACAGCCGTCGTCGTCATCGAATATCAAATCAAATCAAAAAAAAAAAATTGGGAGTAATAAAGTTAATATTATAATTATAATAATAAAGGTTTCTTCAGCCCTGGCTACTACGTCACTCTATAGCGCTTCGAGCCTCTCGAGCTGCCCGTTGCCCTACCCGTGGCCCTGCCCGTGTTCCCTGCCCTGTCTCCTGTGTGTGTGTGTGGCCTGAGGGGTGGTGATGTCACCGTCCCACCCCTCGATCGTAGTACGCACCGAAACAAACAGAGCTAACTAACTACTGCAGGGTTACTGATAGCGTCAAGTGTTACCGATTCAAAACTCCCTAATCTTTTTTGTGTTACACTTTTGTTTAATTGATTTCAAAGACAAAATTGATTTCAAGGGGGGACTTTGCTATTTTCGGGCCCCTTTTTGACTATTTTTTGTGACGTAACCATTCAACTTTATTTGTTCAAGTAAATAGATAATTAAACTACAACTTTTGCAGAATATCTGGTATTGGTTTGAGCAACATTGATTGAAAACTTAATCCGTGGCATCCAATTTTGGTAGGCGTGTCGCCGCAAAAGGTACTTTTTACGGTGCCCATCGTAGCGACACGGTGGGTCATTTGAAACAATACAAATTGATACTCGTTAGAAAGATGATAAGTTTATCTAGGTAGTCCCGGAGAGTTTTTGTTGAATTTCCTATTTTTCGATTTTTGGCAGATTGTTGAAGTTGAAAAAGTGATGCTGTTTCACATTCTATCTAGAAACACGGTTTTTAAAGAATTATTTAAAGA
>NC_064876.1:2142594-2192594 GCF_943734665.1 Anopheles aquasalis | reverse complement strand
ATGGAAGAGGAGCACGCGCCACTGGACGCTGTACACTGGAAGCGGATCGACTCGCCGACCGAACAACAAATGCCTTCTGACACCACTCCATGGCAGGGGGTGGTTTTTTTTTTTTTTTGGGAAAGAGGCACCACATGGAGTCGACCGTCGCACAGTTGATATCGGTTGATCCATCCATTTGAGCTTGAAATTTGCTTTGAATCTCAGAATTTCCTCGCAAACACCTTCAGTTTGTTTATTTCGGAAGTATCTGGCACAAATAACGCCAAGAAATCCCGCTGGAAAATAAACGCGAAAATACAGCAAATAGGCGAAAAATTCTGGAAAACCCATATTACAGAAAAACCATCGAAAAATCGGTAAAAGGGAAACCCGGGGAGGGGGGAGGGGGATAATTGCAACTGGTTTTATATTCTAGAGACCTTACGCTTTCAAATGCTATCTGAATTTTTGCGCGGGCATTGCACAACGCTTTTTAAAAAACTGAAGTTGAATTTGGCACTTTTTTGCATGTGTTTTTGCAAAGGTTCGTTTTCGATTAAAAAAAAAAACTGTGATTATTTTTCAACTTCAAACCACAAAGAGGGCTGCAAAATATTCCACTAGCTTCGTAGATGTTCGTGCATACCCAAGAACAAGCGGTTTACTTGACTGTAACTATTTGTTTTTTATAACAATGGCGCGGCGCACTTATATTTCAGCTGTGTTATATCCTTCCACTTCACAGCTGAAAAATGAAAACGTAGCAGGGATGCTGTGTAATCATTGTATGAGTTCTCTATGAGAGTGCTGCCATGTGTGGAACATTTCAAAAATTGTCAGCAACGCAAAAACACACACAAAACAAAACAAAAAAATGTTCGAGGGTTTTGACCACATTTTGGGGGCGCAAATAGCCCTCTGTGGCGTCGGTCGATTGAAGTGACCGCGCTTCGCGGTTCGCGCTTTGGGGGCCGCGGAAATCTCATTCCACAACCCCTCTGCTGCAATCCCTCACTGGTGGTGGTCGTGTGTCCATTTACGACCCATAATTTGGGTTTTTTTTTTGTTCGGTCAACTCAAACAAACCAATAAAACTGGTGTGCCGGTTTTGCGGGGTTTAGCGGGTTTGCGACTGCGTCGAACCCGGCCGATTGTCCGGCCCAGCCCGCCGACAATGTTGGCAAGCGTTGGCTTAATTAGCCCCTCGACAATGTCCGTTTTCCTTGCCCTCTTTAGCTCAGCTCAGGCTCTCCAATATCAATTGCCTGGAGACTGGAGGCTACCCCCCCCCCCCCCCCCCCCCGGGGGAGGCGTCCAGTTTCCGGCTAATTGGACTGCACGGGCGGCACAGTATGCCACCTGAGCCACTGGACCAATTTACCCCTGTTGCCCGCCAGGGGTGGCCACAAGGGTGCGCACAAGATGGCGACGAACGGTCGCTCGCCCGCTGGGTTTCGAATTCTGGCGCGCACCGCGCGATTTTGTCACGGAAGACGATGGCGCTCGTCTTTTTCCCCCTTTTTTTTTCGTCTCCAACATGTGTGCCTGCTTCTCTCCCACTCTCTCTCCCACTCTCTCTCTCTCTCTCTCTCTGTCTTGCGAGGGGCACCTTTTGTTGGGCGCCATTTGATGCGCTCCGTTGGTGAACGGGCTGAGCTGGTTGACCTGCCAGCGGTCTCCCGGGGTTCGTTTCGCACGATTTTTGCACCACCACCACCTTCACCAATACGCGCACACGCGGATACCTGGCTCGAAACGCGTCTTGAGATGAGCGACGGCGAACGAACGCGGTGGAAACCGGAATCACTGGCAGTTTCGCGCGCAACCGTTCGAAGGAAGCCTCATCGTGACGCTCGTGGACCGGGCGGTTCACCGGAAGGGACACCGGGGGAGGTGATGAATGTGTTTCTAATGGCGCCCCGGTGCCCAGGGCCGCAGCCGACCACCTTCCAATTACCACGTATTTCTCTTGTTTTATTTTTGTTTTTTTTTTTGCAAACTATCTTGCCCCCCCCCCCCTTCTCGGGGCCCTTTCCTGAGGGCATCAGCGAGCAGCATCATAAACACCGGGGATGGGGATGGCCGAAGGGATGGTGGTAAGGCACGATGCTGACGATTATCTCGCCAACGACGAGCGGCACGCATTAGAACCCAGTGGTATATGGATCCGAATGCCAGGGGGGGATGGGGGGTGGTGGTAAGGGGGTGCGCTTGATGAAGCGCGATACACGGATGTCAAGGTTGCAGGCAAAGTGCACTGTGCACTGCACTGTCACAAGCGCAAAAGTGAAGGCAACGGCGAATAAAGCAAAAGGCCAAACGACCACAACGCACTACGCAGCCTAGCGGGCTCTCTGCTTCTCGCTCTCTCTCTCTCTCTCTCTCTCTCTCTCTCTCTCTCTCTCTCCCTCTCTCACAGTCGCTGCAAAAAAAAAAGTACTGTTTAAAAACTAAAAATTAAAAAGTACATTTACTAACTCAAACTCAATTGACATCAGCGAGAGAGGTATTCAAACGCTCTTGCTGCATTACACTTTTTAATTCAGTTTTTGATTCGTTTTAATTTTCGAAAAATATCGTTCACGGCTACAGTTAGTTACCATCAAACTTAGAAAAAAACTCGTAGAGCTATCTCTACGTTGGGAAAAGTATCTTCAATTCGGGTTTCTTTCATAATGTGATAAATTTGTAATATAGTGTGGGGTTCTTCACTTTTCAATTGAAACCGTTTTAGATATCCTGCCAAATGAAGACATTCTGCTTCTAATTCATTCTCATTTCGGTCTTCTTTGCCATTTTTACTTAACTCATCTGGATTTAATGCCTTTCAATGACAAAAGAACCCAACGCAGTTTTCGATTGACTGCCAGGGTGTCAATTTACGGGATGAATGTTACGTGCTTGCCAGCCAGTGCCATTTTGGTGGCATTATCATAGCTTTGCCCTCTACAACGTTCAATTAGAATACTATACCTAGCTAAATACTCGGATTTATGCTTAAAAATCTTTCAACAGGATCACGACCTTTAACATATCTGATTATAAATGTTTAATTCATTTACGTGAGATAAACCTGGCGTACGGTCAACGGTGATGGAAAAAATGCTTTGATAATTTAATTAATTAATTCTTTTTAAGATTTGGCGGTTTCAGCTCAATCGGTATCCTTATTTGGAAAGTATTTAAGACTAAGCCTCATGGGGATGAGCCACCCTCTAGGCTCATCCCGTAGGCCAACTCCACCGCGCTCCAACCCTGCTTTTAGGCTCGACACTTTGTCGGGCAATTAATCCAATTAACTGCGCGGTAGAGCGGTGCGCGGACCACATCACCCCCTAGCGGCTTGCAACCAGGGGGGGGGGGGGGGTGTTGGTGGAAGAGAATCTCGGTGGTTGAAACGGTTGATTGACGGTGTTGTGTTGCGCAGAGAGAGCGCGCGCGCGAGAGAGAGAGAGAGAACCCTTACTGTCCCCTTGTGAGGGAGCTCATCAATCAACCCCCTTCTTACCCTTTTGCTTTTTTTTCTTCTATCTTTCGATCCCCTCTCTCTCTCTCTCTGCGTGGACCGAATGGGCATGAGAGGCAGCAGATAATGACGCGACGGATAATACACGGCAGAAGAGGCGACCAGGCGGGATTTTCGCATTCCACAATTTTTGGGGGGGGGGAGGGCGCACCCTTGATGGCGATTTTGAAACAAAAACAGAACAGGGGATGAAGTTCAAGCATTCAAGCGCGGCTCGGGGCGCTCGATCTCGAAGATTGAAGTTTCTCGAATCCTTGCGTCCTGTGGCTGCCGCTGATTGATTCGTCAATCGGCACAACAGAAAAGGGCGAACGAGAGAGAGAGAGGGAGAGAAGAAGAAGGAGTACCCAACACTTAAACCCTTGCTCGTTGCCTACCAGCGCATTAATTGCTTCCTCGTTGGCCGCACTGCATCTAATAAACGAACTTACAAAATAAAATAGAGAGAGAGAACCTTGGAGTAGCATCGATCGAGCGTGCAAGCTCGCTGATCCGCGTCGTCACCGATTGGCGCCACATGCCAACATATACTAACCGGCGGCTGGCCGGTGAGTGATAATGTGCCCCCCCCCCCCCCCCCCGCACCCGGAACAGCCTGCTGACCTTGCTGAAGGGCTAAACCGTACCGCGCTGACCGCCTGACTCTCGCACACCAACACACCCACACAGCATGAAAACCGATATGTGATGATGATGATGATGATGATGGTGCGCTGCTCTGGTCTCTTTTTTTTTTGTTGTTTTTTTTTGTTTTTTTTTGGGGTGGGATTTTTATTTGAAAATCGTGCTTTTCGCCCAAAAAAACTTCCCTAAACTCGAAGATGTTTGTGTGCTCCAAACGGGGTCCACCATTCCCGTCCTGCCTTCCATCACGGGTGCGGTCGCGGCCGCGAAACCGCACGCTGGAAAACGCACGCCAGCAAGGAGCAGCACCGACAGACAGACAGACCGACCGACCGACCGACCGACAGACAGGCAAACAATCCGTGCCCCCCCCCCCCACACTTTAACAAAAAAAAAAAACAAAAACAGGCAAAAAGAGGGAAAGAAAAACCACCGCCCCCCCTCGGCATGATTGCCGGATTGGTGGTGGTGGTGTTCGGAACCGGCGCGCGAGATTTCCGAGAACTGCCCGTTGTGTGTCTTGTGTTTTTTTTTTTTGGGGAGGGGGGGGGCGCCCTTCGCGTCGCGGATTCGTGATGATGACCGTCAGCAAATGGCCCTGGGAGGGAGCGAGGGGGGGGCGGGAGGTGGGCGCTGGATGGAGGATGCTTGGCAGGACCTTCGCTTCGGTGTTGGGTGCTGGAGCGACCCACGGAGCGTCGGCGATCGCGTCTTTATCTCGAAGCTCGAAGCCTCCCTTTCGCGCTCTCTCTCTTTTTCTCTCTCTCTCTCTCTCTCTCTCTCTCTTTTTCGCTACATATGCTCTGGGGCAATTGACAGCAGAAGGACACGGCAGACTCGCGGTCAAGATCTGTTGCTGCTGCTGCTGCTGCTGCTGATCTGTCTAACTCCATCTCTACCCCGCAGTTTGAATGAAGAGGAGAAGGAGGAGGGTACGGAAGGAAGAGGAAGTCCAGTCCTTTTCATTCCCTTTCCCCCCCCCCCCCCTCCGCACATACAACACTATCTCATTGCCTCCTCTCCTTGCAAAAAAAAAAAGAAAAACAAACCAAAAACTCAAGGGAAGGTTTTTGGGGGGGTTGAATTTGATTTCCGTCCTCCCCGCCCCCCCAAACACACCCAAAGATACACGCGCACAGTCACATCATCCTGTTTTACCGCCAAATTAGCATCACTTGCCCCCCCCCCCCCCTTCCACCCTCCCACACACGCGCGAATCACGAATTACGATTTTTTGCAAATGCACAAAACAAAAGACTTGTGGCGCTAGCGCGACGAACGGTCGAAGCAAGTGTGGCGCGGGGAATTGTTGAATGGGCTTTGTTTTTTTTTTTTGTTTTTTTTTTTGGGGGGCGACACTCTCTCAACAAACTACTCAACGACGACCGCGACGACGATAGACGACTGAACCCCCAAAAAAAAAAAAAAAAAACGGTCGCACGCAACGAAGATCGAGCGGAAGAAGGTCCAGTCCGGTCCAGTCCGGTCCCTTTTGGCCGGTGGCGTTAGTTTACCGCCAATCAAATGGCGCCATAGCGGTGGGAGTAAGAGGCAAACAAGGGGAATAGGGGGCGCCACACAGAGAGAGAGAGAGAGAGAGAGAGAGAGAGAGAGAGAGAGAGAGCGAAGGGTTGAGTCTGATGTTTTCTGTTCCTCCACCGAAAGGGTCACGCGACAGTGCTGCTGCTGCTTTTGATGTATTTATTGACCTAGAATGCGTTGCCCGCGTTGCTGAAGGGGGTGATGCGATGCGGGGGTGCCAGAGTGTGAAAGAAAAAAAAAAAAAAGGGGTAAAGGAGCAGAGGGATGGATGGCGGAGCGAGCTGGCCGCGAATGGATGGCTCGATCGATGGCTTAATGGATTTTCCGCTTTTCCGACCTCCGCCCGGTCCCCTGCGCCGGTGGTGCGCCACCACCATTTACTAGCACCAGCACACCACCCCGGGCATCCCCTATCATCCCTTAAATATTCTATTCCCCCGACCACCGGGAAATGTTTCCTTTGGCGCGATGACGATGACTTGCAGAGCGTCGGTGTCTGACCATCGGACAGTAGCCAGAGAGATGGAGAGAGAGAGAGAGAGAGAGAGAGAGAGAGAGCGCCACTCATCTTTTCCTAGGCGGCACCACCCCAAAATGCGGCATTAATGTTTTATTTGTTTTAACATATTCCACTGTCCTTCACGATCGATGATGATGATGGTGCGATCGATCAGCCCGGTGTGCCCGAAAGTGACTGCGTTTCGGACCGTTTAAATGGCGCAAAGCGGAGTGAACCCCCCATCCATCCCCCTCCCCGACGCAAAAGAGGTTAAGGTTAAAGGGCTACCGGCCGATTGGAGGAGAGGCCCCTGGCCACCACCGCCTCGAAAAAAAAAAAAGGCTTTTACGGCCGGTTCTATCTATCTGTATCGGACTTTTGCCGAATCACACTCCCCCCCCCCCCTCCCGGGCGCACTATTACTTAAAACATTCACTATATTAACGGTGCACCACAATTATGTTGTCCGCGTTGATCGAACACGCTGGTGGGGGAGGGCTCTAGGTCTCTAGAGAGTCCTAGAGACGCTCCCCGGGAGCGAGGGAAGTGGTGGTAGATCCGTAAAGGAAGCGAACGGGGGTCCGGATAATGAGGCCACGGACCTCCACGGGCACGCTACACTTTGTAGTGCCTAATCTGCCCCACTAGACGTGCGTGCGTGCGTGCGTGCGTGCGTGCTGGCTCGATGCAACAATGTCCGGGAGCACTAATGGTGCACCCAGTCCCCAGCCCGGTGGGTGAAGGAAGTGCCAGACCAAGGCGTACCAGGAGGCCCCAATCAAGGGGCCAAACAGACAGACAGGGAAAACACAAAACAATTCCCGGGACGACACCTAAACCTCAACATTGTACCCGCAATCAGTGCAGTAAAAGAGGGGGGGGAGGCCTGGAGCCCCCCCCCCCCCCTCCCCCCATTACCGACAGGCAGCACGGCGCACGATGCGGATGCGTCAAAATGCGTCAATTTCCTGCGGTCCCCGGATGGCGATCGGACGTGCGTGACGCCCTTCATGCCCTCCGGCGACTAGCGGGGGGAGAGAGAGAGAGAGAGAGAGAGACCCCCCCCGGGACTAATGACTGCACGAGAACGAGGACCCCGTTCGTTGCTCTTCCTCTTCTTCTACTTCGCTTCCTTCGCCGCCTGGCAGGTCCTGGGGACTGCTTGCTGCTGCTGCTGCTCATTACTCTCGTGATGCTGGAGGCTGACTGGCTGGCAGTAAACATTGTAGCAGCAGCATCAGCAGAATCAGTGTCCAGTGTGGCTGGCATATCGCGTGCGCTAGCAATCCCGATAATGGCGAGCACCTTTCCCCCGTGTCAGTCCTTCTGCCAAGCCACCTTCACCTTCACGCGGGACCCTTTTTAATTAGGGAGGCACAGGGTGAAGGCCAAAAAAAGGGGGGGTGGTTGGGTTGGCAATCAGGGATCGGTGCGCTAATGGTGCGGCTGCCGGTTGCACCCGGATTTTCTGGCCTCGATCTACGATCTCCCTCTGTTTTCTTCTCTCTCTCTCTCTCTCTCTCTCTCTCTCTCTCTCTCTCTCTCTGTCTCTCTCTCCCCCGTTGTAGCTGTTGCGGTTTGTGATAAGCACCATTAAAAAAAAAAAAAAACCAAATCACAAACACAAAAGTGTGAGAACGAGTGCACACACGTAAGCACACAGCCAGGCCAGTGCCAGCCAAAAACCCGGCACCCCTCGCGACACGCGTCTTGCCGGGTATGATAAATGGGCGACATAAAAGAGCAATCCAGCGCAACACGAGCGGTCGCGCTACACGGGACAAATAAACAAACAAAAGGTGCTACTGCTGCTGCTGCTGCTGCTGCTAAACAAACAGTGACACTAACACACGGTGCTGGCGTGGTGTGAAGGGTGCTAAATGCATATCCTCATCCAACACTTCCGCGGCAAAATGGCAAAAATGATGCACGTCAACACCAGGAGCGGTAGCAGCAGCAGCAGGCCACAGCAGTAGGCCACAGCAGGAGCGCGGCCAGGTTTTTTTTTTTTTTGTAGGCCACACGTTACGTGTGGCTGTGCGACCGCCCATGGGGAGCTGAAGGGCGCCCAAAAGCCAGCACCAGCAGCAGTAGCACCGAATGGAAGCTACCACACAGCGCAGCGGGGTGCACTTGGCATTCGGCAGCGAAGGATCGTACCGGTCTGCCAGCCAGTACCTCCCCTGCTGCGTTCGCCACCACGCGCCGTTACAACAGTTTGCAACAGTTGTTCGTTCAGCAGCAGCAGCAGCAGCAGCAGCAGCATCAAGTGACCAACGAAGCAGCATCCCCCAACCGGGCAGCAACAACCCCCTGTTGGCTTGAAAGGGGAAGAAGGGGAACCCGCGGGAGGTCAGCGAGCCAATCCGTGCCGTGGCCATGGCCATGGCATGAGGCCACTAATCGAATCAATCACGAGGCGCACTGCGTGGTGGCCTGCCTGCTGTTTCTCGGGATCACCGGGGGATGACACTCACCGGGGGATGAAGTGTTTAGAATGTGTAGCAAAACCGCGGTGACAGAGGATGGGCTCAAAACTGATAGCTAGAGAGGGGTTGTATGACGTCGGTGATGGCATACCGTGCAATTCTTCTTAACGGGGGGCTTCGGTATTTAATTTTTGCTTTGTGACACATGCTTTTAGCATTTTTTCCCTGAAAGCTACTCCTTTCAAGGGTATTGTGTAAAAGTTTTGGATCAATCGAGGAAAAACTGACAAAGATAGAGAGATTTTTGTAAAAAACGCACCTCATGCAACATGCATTTTCTAAGTCCGGTGCCCATCCAGTACCGTAAAAACTACTAGGCCGATCGATTTGAAATTTTTAACACATAATCTGTACACTTGCTGCCAGGCAGCCCCGTCGAGATATCATGAAAATTGTTGATACTTTTTTTAAAACAAATCTGTAAAGTTCGTTTTTTGTGGCAGAATCGCAAAAGGCATCACTTTTTCCACTTCAAACCGCTGCCAAAAAGGCGAAAAATAGGAAATTCAACAAAAACTCTCCGGGACTACCTAGATAAACTTATCATCTTTCTAACGAATATCGATTTGTATTATTCTGATCACCCATCACGGAGCTACGATAGGCACCGGGAAAAAGTACCTTTTCGACGACACGGCTACCAACCATTGGATGCCATGGATTCATTTTTCAATCAATGTTGCTCAAAACACTGCCAAATATTCTTCAAAACTTGCAGTTTAATATGCCATTTATTTGATAAAATAATGTTGAATGGCTACGTCACAAAAAATCGTCAAAAACGGACCTTTTTTTTAGCCCGACAATACCGCTCTCGTCATCTTTTGCAACGCGAGCGAAGCGCGAGCGATTGTGCGGATCAGGCACCACTCTTGCCACCCGATCCGTGCCTGGCCACCCTGTCGCCCAGCTTGTCGCCAGTTTGCCGGGTGGCCCTTTCATCCGTTATCACCCACTTTCCGGACGGGACTGGGACCGGTGGCCCTGCAGCACCCCCCTCCCTGTTCCACGCACCCCCTGTTTGTAGTCACTTCCTGCCATCCACTCGCTCGCTGCGTGAGGTGTGAGGAAAGGAAAATTGGAAATGCAAATGCACCCAAAGACCCCCCCCCCCCCCGGCGTCCTACACCGTTAGGGGAGGGTGGTTGGGGGTTCGAGGGTTTGTGGAGAGTACGTGGTGCACTGGCGCGCACTGGAGGGCGATCGCGATCGCAATCTCACTCGATACACTCGATCTCACCGGGCGACACCGGGCGGGTGATGCGAAACTCCTCGGTTTCTCCTCGGTGGCCTTGGGGAGGGGATGCCGGTACACAACACCACCACCACAAGGGATTCGGTTCGGATCGGATCGGATCGGATGGATTAATAATAAATCGTGAATAATTTATAATTAATGGCCGCGTGGTGCTCGGAGGTGATCGCTCGAGCACGACCACAGCCCGCTCGCTCGCTCGCTCGCTCGTGGTGCAAAATGCGTGGGGTTGAAGGAGGGGGGGGGGGGGATGAAGAGAGCGAGACGTGGCAAAAGGGCAACTGCACTTGCACGCCGAGCTTGATTTGAATTTTATTCAAATTCCTCCCTTCCCGGGGGAGGGGGTGGGGGGACGACGACAACGTCGATGGCTGGCCTCTTGATCTCTCTATCGCGCCCTCTCTCTCCCTCTCTCTCTCTCCATCCATCTCAAACTGTTTTGTTGTCGCTGTCTTGGCCCTCCAGTGGACCTCCTCCGGTGGTCTCACCGTACGCACCGGCGCACCAAGGAGCACCCAGGCACCACAGCCCCTCAGCAAGGACACTCCACGGAAACGGATCTTCCAATAAACGCACACATGCACACATGCACACACACTCGTAAACGGCCTAACGGTCGCTGCGCACATTCACATCCATTAATCACCGAACCACCGAACGGTGAGATCGGACGGAACGAATCGGAACGCAGACCCCCGGAGATTTTCCCGGTCCCAATTTCACGACACGCACTCGAAACTGCGAATGCGTCCCTATAATTGGGCGTAGCGAACGGTTTTGGAACTCGAGAGGGCCCGATTTTCCGCTCGATTTTCCATACCCCATTCACCAACATTCAGCCCCTCGTCGCCTTTTCCCAATTTCCTTCTTCTTCTTGATCCTTGTGGACGCCATGCGCTTTGTCACCACCAGCACCAGGAAACACCTTTGGCAACATCGAAACCATTAAAGGACAATCAATCCTGCGAGCAATGCGGTCATGCGGCCTCTTCTGTCTTTTAGGGCTCTCTCTCTCTCTCTCTCTCTCTCTCTCTCTTTTTCTGTCTCTCAACTGAAAACAAACGAACGGTTCATGGTTCTAGCTTCCAGAGCGATCCAAACAATTTTTGTTTGTTTGTAAAGTAGTCTCTCTATCTTTTTTTTTTTTAATTTTATTTCGAGGTTAGTGACATTAACTGCTGCTGCTGCTGCTGCTGGGTCCACTGGGAAGTGAATATGTGTGCACCTAATTAAGGGTGCCGATCCAAGCCCGAATCCCCCCCCCCCCCCCCAAAAAAAAAGAAAAGGGTTCCAGTGCAGAGCGAAAAAAAGCGAAGAGAAGAAGATGGAAAAAAGAGGATGATGTGTTTAAAAATAACGCCACACGATCCTCCGCCGAATCCTAGCCCTCTAGACACCTCTAGATCCATCGAGGGTACTTTATATTTTTATTACCAACAGCTCCTGTTTAACGACCATTCCACCCAAGCGCGCCGGCAACACGTTAATAAGCGTTTTAACGATTTTGGGACTCGATCGGCCGGGCAAGGGTTGCGGGACCCCCCCCCCCCCCCAAAACGGTGCTTGCGCTGTGTGGTGGAGGCCAAGGGAGACGCGATCGCGATCGATCGATCCTTCCAGATCCAGCGGCAGGAACGTCTCGCTCGGCTTTATTAACCTCGCTATGGTGATTCGAATTGTGGTTTAGCGCACCTCCCCCCCCCCCCCCGCCCGTGATCCCCATCCCCCTTCCCACCGGTGTTCTGGATGGTTCTGGGGCTGCTGCTGCTGGAGTCCAGCGGATTGATGCATTATTGATGTCTGCTTTGCAATGGAAAGTGCGTAGACGATGGCCAGCCAGCCAGCAGCCGACGGAGCGTAGAGAGAGAGAGAGAGAGAGAGACGGGAGTGGATGGGGAGTAGTTTTGAACATATTTATTGTAATTTCAAATGCACCTCACCGCGGAATGGGTCCCGTGGACGGCAAACGTGAGGCCGTCACCTCGTGGGTCGCTTCGGTTGTTTGTTTGTTCTTTGCCAGCCAGCCAGCCAGACAATAAAAAAAACGCAGAAAGAAAGATCCAGAGTCTCACCGTCGATCCCGTCGTCGGCGCAAATTCAAATCGCACTGTCCCCCCGTAAAATAGCAGCCGTCGCAAAACAAAAAAACGGGATCGAAACGAGTCGATCCTCTGACCTCCTGACGTCTGGAGTGGAGAGCGCAGCGGAGCAAAGAAAAGAAAAACAAACAAATAAAACCAAACAAAACAGCAAAAGCAAAACAAAACAAACAAGCACCAAAAATAAATGGGTGTCGGTTCGGGGTGTCTTGTTAGCGCAATTTGTCAACCAGCCGGGGACCGGAGTGCATTCCCAAAATAGTTAGTCGCTGGATGCCGGTGCCGGTGCCCACCGGCGGGTGCGGCGGGTGCTGCGAAATGCCGTCGGCATCGCCACGCACCGCCGCATACCATCGGGGAGGTGCTCCGATGCACACCATTAGCGACGCAGTTGTTTCGCTGCGTCTTGTTGAGCAGTAGCTAGAGAGCATGGTTGCTCGTGCTGCAGATGACGTCACACGGTAAGCGCATCCGGGCTTAGACGAGAGCCCATTGAAGGGGAGAAGCGAGTTTCGGTACTACTCTGGCCAAACAGAAGGATCATTTTTGACGGTTTTTTTTTTTGTTGTGACGCAACCATTCAGCTTTGATTTTTCATGTGCATGGCATACGGAACTGCAACTGTTGAAGGAATATTTGGTTCTATTTTTGGGGAAGATTCATTATCAAACTCCATCGATGGCATTAAATTTAGGGAGTCGTGTCTTCGAAGAGATACTTTTGCCGGCCGCTAACCATCGTAGCGTCGCGGTGGCTCATCAGAAAAGTACAAAAACGATACTCGTTGGAAAGTTTACAAGTTTACCGTGGTAACCCCGTCGAGTTTGTGTTGAATTTCCTGTTTTTCGATCTTTGGCAGATTTTTAAAATTTGTAAAAGTGACGCTTATTGTCATTTTGCCTTAAAACACAATTTTTGGCGATTTGATTAAAAAAAAAAAAAGTATCAACAATTTAAACAAAATCTCAACGAGGCTACCTGGCAAAGGGTGTAAAGATAATGTGTTAAAAATTGCAAATCGATCGGCCCAGTAGTTCTTACGGTACCGTCTTTGAAATCCGTTGGTTGTTGGGCCTTGTATAAAACGCGGATTTGAAAAAAAATCCATAACTCGGTCAGTTTTGCTTCGACTGATCCAAAACTTTTACACAATGTTCTGGATGCAAGGATCAGCATTCAGGGAAAAATGTTAAAAACATCTGTGTGTCACAAACACAAAATTAAATACCAAAGGCATAAGGGGAATTTGCAAAACCGTGAAACCCGTCACCAAATGAACACTTTCCCGCCTCAAAAGGCGTCACACAAAGAGAGCGCAGGTGAGGTAGAGAGTGAGAGAGAGAGAGAGAGACAGGGAGAGAGAGTGAGGTGGAGGTGTTTTTCTTCTGTTATTTTTTTTTTGTTGTTTTGCTCTTTTTTTCTCACAACGTTTTCCAGCAAAAGCCGCAGCTAATCCTCCAATGGTGGTGGTGCTGCTGCTGCTGCCTTTGATTCTCAAGGACTAAAAGGACAACGAGTGCGTGCACGCTGTGTGTGTGTGTGGATGATCTCGTTAGCTTTTCGGTCGGGGGTACCCGGCAAAAAGGGCCCTCTTAACCTCACTTAAGCCCTAAATTGCACCAGCCACGTCCCCGGGTGGTTGTCGGATACTCGGATTCAAGAGAATGCGAGAGAGAGGGAGAGATTAGCAAAGCTCTTGACAGGGGCGAAGGAATCTACCGAAGGGGGAAGCGGATTAGGCCGCCCCCCGGGGGGGGGTGTCCCCGAGTAAAGCAGTGCCCTAATCCCCCGCAGTGGCCCCGACCAGGGTGCCGAACGGTCGAACAACAGCAACAGCAAACAGCGACCGCGCAGCGAGTCACGCAAGAAACCCTGGCCAGGGCCGAACAACGAGCAACAAACACAACATCGAAACACCATAAAAAGAACACACAAAAAGGGAAGAGAAAGAGAAAAGGTGAGAGAGAGAGAGAGAGAGAAGAAATGGGGCAGTAAAGGGAGAAAGGAAAACATTAAGGATCATCGTTAAGCTGCCCCGGCACGACAAAACCGGGAACAATTAGGTCAACGAGCTGCGAAAATGAGCTCCTTTTTAAGGGGTACGCTCTCTCACTCTCGCTATCTCCCGGTCTGTGCCTGCTGCTGCTGCTGCTGCTGCTTTGGCGATGTCCTTTTTGGCATCCCCGATGTCGATCCCCCGCTGTGATACGTAGCGAAGGCAACGTTCGACAACGGCGATCGGCAGCACAACGCGCGGGTTTTAAAGGACGCGAGAGCCGCAACGGCGCAGCGAAAGGAACAAGCAGGACTTCACTTCAGCAAGAAGCGAACTCTCTCTCTCTCTCTCTCTCTCTCTGTCTCTCGATGGAACGAGACATAAATAACTCAAACCCAGTGCTGCTGGTGCCCTTCTTGCGGGGGGGGGGGGGACTCTAACCCCACGAAAAAGCGTTGATGATGATGATGAGGATAATGGCACGTCGCTTAGTTGAAGATGGTGTCGGTGCGATAGTGTCAACAATAACAACAACGACAACATTGGACTAATAATGGACCTTCCCATTAGCAGCTAGCCCACTAGCTCATTAGAACGCGGCACGAATCGCGGGTGTTGAGCGACGAGATGAGCCTGCGCCTGTGATCTACCGTCCGAAATTCGTCCCGAATTCGAAAGGGCCGCGCCGGGTACCACCACTTACCGTGGGCTTCTGCGACATGTGCGTGGTGATGTTGGTGATGTTCATGCCCATCGCCGGCAGCTGGGCACCGTAGAACTGTGCACCGGCGGCGGACGGGCTCATGTCGGTCAGCATGCTGAAGACGGGATCGAATCCGGCCGGTCCCCTCGGATGGTCCGTCGTGTCGGCTGGGCGGCTGGCCGGGGTGGGCCAGAAAGCAGGCGGTCGGCGGAAAGCGGTGGTGGTGACGGCGGACGGTCGCTCGGAAGGGTTTTTGATTGGGCAGGCTAGAGGGTGAGGGTGGCGCGCTCGTTCGCTTGCGGCCTTGGTTTGGATTTGATTGATGGCACCCCCTCTCTCTCTCTCTCTCTCTCTCTCTCTCTCTCTCTCTGTCACGTACACGCACAAACAATCCGCGCACACATACACACACGCACACAGAGACACGGACGCACGCACGTTAGGTCACGCTCGGTCACGGAATGGAACGCGTCGGCGCAACGCACGCACGCACTCTCACCCGACGGTGTCGCGTGCCTGCCTCTTCTTCTTCTTCTTCTTCTTCTTCTTCTTCTTCTTCTGGTCCTGCTCTATATCTCTCTCTCTCTCTGGACGAACGGGCCCCCGCCGAAGCTACACACTGCACTGCGTACACACACTGATGGCACAACTGCGTGGCGTGGCTCGGCACTCCTAGCTCATCCCGTGGCCACTCATTGTCCTATGGAGTGGATTATTGTCGGTTTCGGTGGCCCTTCCCGTTGTGGTCGTTCGAATACGATCGCTAGCTGCGCGAGCGCGCTGGTTTGCCACTGTTTTGTCGTTGTTGTTTCTGCTGCTGCTGCTGCTGCTAAGATGCTGCGAATTGGTAAGACACAAAAAGGGTACATTAGAGATCATTTGTGGGTGTGTTTTTGTGTAATGTGTAATGGCGGCGGGAGACTTCGGGAGCGATCGGGAGATTCGAGGGAGGATTGATTGTTGTGGGGCCACAGCACAGAGTGTTCCCACGCGTTCCCCATTCTTTCTCTCTCTCTCTCTCTCTTCCCGGAAGAATGAAGAAGAAGCTGGCTCTTTAATCGAAACGTCTGATCGCCGGCATCGCCTTGTTTACTACGCAAAAAGCACCGGCACGCAGAGAGAGAGAGAGAGAGAGAGAGCAAAGTGTCCTGGGGATCAGATCGCGCATCCCCTAAGCATTCTACGCACGCACGCAAGCACGCAATGACAGAAAATGGCTTCAGCTTCGATTTGCAAAACAAGACGGTGAACGCAAACGGGCGCTGGCGCGCTGTTGTTGCCCTCAAAGTCAAACACAAGTCACTACTAGGTACGCAACCGAAAACGACGAGGCAAACGGACGCACAATGCGCACACACTCGAATCACGCACGCACACACCACACCACACCACAACACAACAACAAAAAGGCGCAGAAGGAAAACAGATAAGGCGAACCGAAGTAAACCGTGGAGGGCGAGAGTTGCTGCTGCTGCTGCTGCTGCTTGCAAACCAGCAAAGGGGCCAGGGATTGTTTGCTGTGCCCTGCAGTGAGCAGAGTGAGTGGTACCGTCCCCGGGGTGGCTCCTCGGCTGTTCGACTGCGTCGGTTACGGTATCCGCGGTACTACTGTGGCCGCTGCTACCGCTGGCACGCTGGCATCTCGTGGCTCCCGATGTCGTGAAGGGTCGTCGTCGTCGTCGGGTTAGCGTTCGTGTGCTGCTGATGCTGCTGATGCTACTGATGCTACCTTCTCCTCCCCCCCACCGTGCCCCCGCGGGCCCGGGACACTGTGTGTGAGCGAGAGCGCACCCGGGCCACGAACCAATCGCAAACACAATCACCCCGAACGCCGCCTCCCACTGAATCCTGGAGACCACGCCCGCCGCATGGCGGCTTCGGTTTCTCGGAAATCATTAAAACCGAACCGAACGCGTCGGGCGTGTGTAAAGAAGAAGAAGAAGAAAAAAACAACAACAACAACGAGCTGGCAACGAGCTGGCCCACCGCCGCACTTGGGGTTTTTTTTTCGGGGGGGGGGGGGGGGGGGAGGCAAAGGGTTCAGCATTTCATCCCCCCCATCCCGGCAGGATCGGTCGGCCGGTCGGCACCACATTTCGATGCCGCACATTTCGGGCAAATCGGGTGCCCTTTTTTTTTTGTTTTTTTTTTGGTTTTGTTTTCAGTGTTTCTTTTTTTTTTATTATTTTCGTTATATTGTTTCCTTACCTACCCCGCTTCGTACGCTTACCGATCCCCTTGGCGAAGAAAAAGGATAATAAAAACACGCTCGTGCGTTCGTTCGCTCGCTCGCTCGCTCGCTCGCTCGCTCGATTCATTCGATGGCCAGCTCGTTTGTGGGCGGAATATTGGAAAAGTTTTCCTTTCCAAACCGGAGGCTCAAACCCGATAGCCCCGTTCCCACACCCTTTGCCCTACCCTTCTTTTTATACCCTTTCCTTTCTGCTGCTGCTGCTGCTGCTGCTGCTGAGAGGCGTAAAAGTGCTGACGTAGTTTTCCCCCCTTTGGGAAGTTCTGTCTTTGTCTATGTGAGTGTCTGTGCATATTATCACATCAACACTTTCACTGGATGACCCCTCCTCCGCTCGAAAAGGGGAACTTGACGTCGATAACCCTAATCAACATCTTCATCCTTCGAACTTGTGCACGTTCTGTTTGCTGCTGCTGCTGCTGCTGCTGCTTCGTTTGATTGGATCCCCGAGATTGAATTGCTACGTGATGGGGGTGGTGGTGGTGGTGCGGGAGCAGAAGTGAAGCTGACAACCCCTCCGACCCCCCCCCGCCCACCATTTCCCTTTTGTTGTTTTTTTTTTGTTTGTTTGTTTGTTTGCACTGAAATGGTGGTGCGCGTGCCAGTGTGTCCCCTTCTTATCCCAGGAACCCGGCCTCGAAACATCAAACGGAACATACACTTTTGAGCAAAAACAACCCCCGGTCCCTCGGGGGGTGAGGGTGGTTGATGGTTGTGCGAATCCAACGCGCAAAGGAAACTTTACACCATTTACGCGCGCTGTTTGGTGTCCGGCGGTAGTTTTTGCCGCTTGAATCAGTCAAACGGGAGTGTCACAGAGAGAGAGAGAGAGAGAGAGAGAGAGAGAGAGAGAGAGAGAGAGAGAGAGAGAGAGAGAGAGAGAGAGAGAGAGAGAGGAAGAGACCACAGTAGAAAGGTGAGCAGCAGTAGCAGCAGCAGCAGCAGCAGGAGAAGAGGCAAAATTGGTGGCTCCAATTACCCCGTTGGCAGGATAATCGGTTCGGTTACCGGTCCTTTGCCCCTACGAGCTACGGCCGTACTCACCTCAATTCCGCTGCTGCTGCTGCTGCTGCTGCTGCTGCTGCTGCTATACCGACGGTGCTACTGTTGAAAAACCGGAAGCAAGGTGCAGCCGGTCATTGACAGGAGCAGCAGCAGCAGCAACAGGGATCGCCAACGGGATCCTAAATCGCCAATTCCTGGGCGTATCGCCGAGGTCGGTCTGAGATTGAAATTGAATCGCTTATCTCCGCTCCCTCCGGAGGGTCCTCCCGGGTTCCGGATGCGGCGGATGTGCTGCAACAAAGGACCGCTCCGTGAGGTCCAATGGGGGCATGCCACGGGGTTTGCTTCTGTAACAATCGCGCTCCTAAGCTGCGGCTCAATTTTGAGCCAGCGCACCGGAAGTGCGCAACAGACGCACCTTGGTGTGTGCCGTTTTGGTTTTTTTTTTTTTTTGCTAGGAGAAGGGCACACGCGACACCGGAACGGGGCGTGAGCGTCCTTCGTGCGCCCGTGGGTCACGGCTTTACTTCCGGCTTTTACTCGCTCGCTCTCTCTTTCACTCGATCTTCGAAGGATTCTGCGATAGGAGCGGTTCAATTTCACTAAAAGTGTAGTAGTACTAGTAGTGTGTGTTTTGATGAATGAATTTTTAGTCATTTTTAACATACTGCGTGATTATTTTACAATGGGTACAACATAAATGTTTCATTTATGTTTTCTAGTGCCTAAGTATGGCGTTGCTGACTGTGAGTTTCTTGTTAAAGTGTCTGTAAATGTGGTATGCGAGAAAAAGAGTACAAATCCACAGAAAAGAAACAACAAATCTATTTTCTGCTTACATCTGTGTCGAGTTCTTACAGTGCACTAACGTATCTATTAGTTTAAAGTCCTTTAACTTGCTATCATTTCAATTAGAAGCCGATTTTCGCTAGCCTCGCGCCTGCTGCAGTAATTCCTATTGAAATTTCCTATAAATTCTTGTTTTTTTTTTGCAATTTTTGTCTCTTTGTGTAAAGCTCTTGTGGTGTATCACGGTGGAAAGTTTAGCATCATTTTTAGGAGCTTGTTTTGTTTTGTTTGTTGTTTGTTTGTACGAGTAGGAGCCCAGCTTCTCCAAACTTTGGTATTTAATTTTAATTGCGACACATATTTAACATTTTTTCCCTGAGAGTGTTGTGTAAATGCTTTGGAGCAATCGATGAAAAACTGACAAAGTTATGGATTTTTTTTTAAATCCGCGTTTCATACAAGGCTTTGAAGAGCGTTTCCCAAAACTTACGTTTTCAAAGTCGGTTTCGATCCAGTACCGTAAAAACTACTGGGCCGATCGGGTTGAGATTTTGAACACATAATCTGTACACTCTTTGCCAGGTAGTCCCGTTGAGATTTCATGAAAATTGCTGATACTATTTTTTTAAACAAATCGCCAAAAAAAGCATCACTTTTTGCTCACTTAAAAATGTGCCAAAAATCGAAAAATAGGAAATTCAACATAAACTTGACGGTGCTACCTTACTACCTGTTGTGGTAGTTTCCTGGTGGTCCTTTATCTGATGAAGAATATTGCTTCTGCTTTTTGAACTGTTTGTTTTTAGTTTCCATGTTGTACAGTACAGTTACAACATGTTTTCAAGACTGAATTTAAATTTCCGATTTAAGTTTTGGGGCTTTTCAGCGAGCTTGATCATCCGCGTACAGATATTGTATTTTTTCCCGTATGTCTGGGAAGTAAAAGTGTGCGCGTGCAATGTACCAAGGATGTGCCAAGGATGTGTGCACCATGAGAGGGTGCTACGTCAGCGTCTTCTCGGAAATTTTTCGAGAAACGGGAAGGGGGCTACAGCCACGCCATCCTGTGCGCTTGGGTGCCATTACTTTAAACAACGAAATGAAACTGCGATTGAGGTATTTAATTTGCCTCTCTCTCTCTCTCTCTCTCTCTCTCTCTCTCTCTCTCTCTCTCTCTCTCTCTCTCATCTTCTTACCTTCCCACTCTTGGCAAATGATTTCCAGGACCCCTTAGTGATCGATTCCTGCCCTCTGTCTGTCTGTCTGCCTCGCATCACAATCCATTCCCCCCCCCCCCAATGCCTGGTGACGAAAAAATATATACCGCCACCCCGCCCGCCCCCCTCCATCAGCCCAGCGGAAGTTGTGCCACTAAATTGGATTAAAATTTAATTTCTCACTCCACAGAGTGGCCGGATGGGCGGCTGTGGAGCGGATTTTTCCACGCAATTTTCCCTTCCAATTTTCCGGCCCACGAGGGGGGGGGGGAGGAGGGGTGCTGGTGCTGGTACAGCAGATTGACTCAAAGGAAGGGGGTTGCGGAGGAATGGTTTCCAAAATTCCAATCACACACCACGCAACTGTCGACGGGCTGCGGCCGGAGACATCTTCATTTCGATTCCGTTCCCCCCCCCCCCTCCCGCTAGGCGGTCCCCTAAAAAACCCCCCCCCCGGGTGGAGTGTAAGGTCCTTCAGGTTCCCCATTAGGCCTGGGCATTAGGACAATTTAAGGGCGGGGGGGGGAGGAGGCAGCAGGGGGTAGTAATTGCTGGCCAGCAGCAGAGGTAGCGTGGTAACGTTCCAGCGCGGCAGCTGTCAACGCGTTCAGTATCATCCCCACTCCTTGCCCATCCCTAGAAGAGGGGGGAAAAAAAATTACATGAGTATCAAACCCACAAAAATACTGGCCTGGCTTGGCCTGGCCTGGCCAAACTGCCTGGTGCCCACTCTCGCCCTGGGAGTGATTTTAAAATTTAAGCCACGGTGGTGGTCGTCGTTTCCGTGCTGGCAACGGGGCAGGGTCCAGCCGGGAAGGGGTGGTCCGGAGACGCCGGTAAATTGTAATCAAGTCATAAAATTCTAATGAAATGGAATTGATTTGGCCCCGTGAACCATGGGAATGGAGCGGAGCGGAGCGAGAGAGAGAGAGCAATGGGGTCCCAGCGCGTTGTTGGCAAAGAAGGGCTACAAGGGGGGGGGGGGGGAAGAAGGGGGAAGCTAAATGGCACGTTCTCGCTTTCGCTCGTTCCGCCGTTCCACCAACAACGGGAACGCAGCGGACATTTGGGGCGAACTGAGAGCCTTGTTTCAATGCGTTTTTATTCTTGTTGGTGTGAGGAACGAGAGAGAGGGCGGGTGGGGTGGGGCGGTGAGGGTGGTGGTACAGCAATTGAGCAACAAATGTTCCCGCTGCCACTCTCTCTTCGCCTCTCTCTCTCTCTCTCTCTCTCTTCCGTGCGCGCTTTTCCTGTGACTTTTCCCCTTCCATTTTATTTTGTTATTGTTTCCCGAAATGAACCCACCCCCTTTGATTTTTCCTTCAGCACATTTCAAGTAAAGGCAATAAAAAGAAGAGAAAAAAAATCGTAAAATACACGAAATCACTGTGCGTGCACTGTTTCTAGCTGTGTGGGTGATAAAAAAAAAGCGTAGCTTCGGTGGTAGGATCGCATTAAAAATGTCATCCCTTCGCTGAAAACAGCTCCCTCTAAAACAGGACAAAAGCCTCGTGGGCCTCGTGGGCAGGACGCAAACGCTCCAGTTCCATCAATAGGACATGATCTTTCGGCTGAACGGTGGAACTGGAATTGTCTGCACTCCCTCGCTTCCCCGCACCGCTTTCGGGGCACTTTGCGGGGCGTCGCTTTGATTTATGCGCTCCGTCCCGTCCGCGATGATGACTTCTTTTGCTGTTTTTTTTTCTATTCGTGCTTCTTGCGCTTCTTCTTCTTCTTCTGCTGCTGCTCTACTGGCTCGTTTTCTAGTTCTACTTTTTGGACCATACCATGGTGGTTGAATGCGGGAAAACAAACGCGAAACCGTGAAAGAAGAAGCACACATAAGAAGCATAATACAAACGGAATGGGTCCGAGGGCCCATGGCACCGCCGGTAACAAAGGGCACCGGCACCGGGAAAGCGCGAGAAAACTCCCGTCTTCCCGGGGGGGGGGGGGGGGGGTTGTTGGTTGCTAGTTGGGGGTGGGGAGAGAAGGGTGGACTTTCTCACAAACACGCAGCAGAACGGTAACAGAGCGAAAAAGAGCGAAAGAGAGAAAAAGATAGGAAGAGAGAGGGGTGAGGAGGGACGGAATAAAATCCAAATAACACAATAAAAGAGGAAAACCCCCCCCCCCCCCCCCTTTCCTTTCGCATTGAGAATGCGGAATGGAATGGAAAATGGAAAAATGGAAATGAAGTCCGTGAGCTGCGTGAGGTGGCACCTGAAAGGCAACGAGCAACACAATACAATGGTGCTGTGCTGTGGGTGGGGAAAGCAGGGAAAGTGGCACGGAGGGAGTGGGGTACAAATTGTTTATAATTGTAGCCGCGGTGCAAATAATTAATTCAGTTTTGTATTACATTTTTGATGTTTGTGACTTCATCGCGATGGCGGCGAAGCGCCCCCATTCACCCCATTGGGATGGGGAGGGGCGGAGGGGGGTGAAAAGAAGAGGAAGAGGGCACACCGGCACAATGGGGCTGCCCCGGTTTTCAAAGGGGGGACCTGCGATGGGACAGGGAAGAACGTTTGAAGCCATTTTCGTTTTTTTTTTAACTTTTCTCCAAAACGGAGGGCGAGGCGGTTGGCACAGGCCGCCTGAGCGCCGTTAATAGAGCAATAGAGAGAGAGGGAGGGAGCGAGAACCTGCCACCTGGATGACCGCCATAACATAAATCATAAGCAAAAGGGATCCAGCGAGCGAGCTGGCGAGCTGGCGAGCTGGGGATGAAATTGGATACATTGAGTTTGTGGGAGGGATGGGGAGGGGGAGGGAGGGGGGAGGACTACGTTTTGAATAATCAAAGCCCGTGCGCTCTGCACGAATAGCGAAATGTTGGTTTATTGTTGTTATCGGAGCAGAAAAAGAAAGAACGAAAGAAAGACAGCGAGCAAGCAAGCAACAACAGCAAAAAAAAAAAAGAAGAAAGGAATAAAACAAAGAAGTCACCAATGATCAAAAATAAACCGGAATTTTGTCATAAAAAGAAAGATGTTTATTTAACCTTCAAAATTCAAATTGTCCCCTTCAAAGTAGCGCCCCGTCGGATGCAATGCACTAGTGCCAAACTAGCAATGCACTAGTGCCACTCCTGGCAAACTTTTCTGGAGATTCGATTTTTACTATAACCATTAGTGCCTCCGGCGATTCTAGCTTTATGGCCTCCACTCTCTATAAAAAGAATTCCTCGTAAAGTGGTGTTTTTTTCAGTCAATTGACTAGGAAGAAGTCACATAGCGCGAGATCAGGTACATTGGCCAGTTGTTGAATGGTGCTGGTGTTGGTTGTTTTGGACGAGAAACTCACGAAAAATTAACGCATTATCGCCATAGAGAATTCACGAGTTGTTTCCCCCAAAAAGCCAGTTTCTTTTATGCGGATAGATCCGAATGGTGTGTTTGGTGGTCTCAGCTTTCAACAATGATCGACGTTTTCATCAGTTTTCGACGTCGATGGCCTTCCAGGACGAGAATCAACCGCGTTACGACCACTTTTAAAGCGTTCATACACTGGTACACCTGTGTGCTCGATAGCGCATCGTCACCAATAACACTTTTGTATCATTTTTAATGTGCCGGAACATTTAATTTAATTTTTAACGTTGTCCATGCTTGGAATCCATTTTAAAAAACGCCATGACGTAAAAACTTAATGCAAACAACAGCTGGCAAGCGGAAACTTGGCAAATCAGTCAGTAACGTGAGCTGTCAACGTGATAAAAAAAAAAAACACAATTCCAAATTGATAACCCCGCGAGGAATAAATACAAAATTCCGGTTTACTACTGTTTGATCATGGTAGTATGTTCCCTGTGCCCCATTGAGGAGCACCAGGGCTCACCCGCACCTAGTGACGTCACGCCGGGAGTCCCGCGAATCGAACGGCAACCAAACAGGTCCGACGATCCAACGTATGCTAATTGGCAAATCCTGGAGCTTTAACGCCGCGTTCGCGCGCCAAAGTGCGTGCCCCCAACAGGTAGCCACAGGTACCGGAACCAGAAATCCCACCGACCCGTTGTGTTTGTGGGTTCCCGCTTGTTAAAAATGTGTGTAAAAATGTTAATCATAGTAATTACCCCCACCCTGGGTGGTGGCCGGCTGTCTTCTGTCGATAAAATGTTGATGATGGGCACTTTCAGCAATCAATTTGCCCACGCATGCACCCCCACCCGGCAGCACCCTCCTTTTCGGGCCCAGGGATGAGAAAAGGGGAAGAAGAAGAAGAAGAAGAAGAAGAAGAAGAAGGAGGGGGATGGTGGTGGGGTGTGATTTATGCTGCCCTGCTGCGGGGATTCTTTCGGGTCGCGTAATTCCGAAATTTTTTGTGGGGCAACGCAACTCGGAGGACTCGGAGGAATGCTTTTCGGAATCCTGTTTTCGGAAAGCGAGATCCTTGAATCCGTTGATTCCGAATTGCTGATTCGTTTTTTTTTTTCACATCCCATCACACTCCCAGCAACCCAGCTGGCCTGAACGATGCGGCGGCGCGGACGGGCACTGCTGCGAGCTGCATTATGCGGCAGCATATAATTTTATGCAAACAGCCACACGTTAGCGCGCGCGGTCTCAGTGCGGCGCTTTTGTGCGTTAGCGGCGCGCGGTGCACGTCGCGTGTTGCGCCACTTCGTCACACCACCACCAACAACAACAACAACAGAAAACGACAAGCACACAATCCACCTGGCGATCCTGGTGCCTGGCGTGGAGGTCGAGGTCGCGAAAATTGCATTGCGCGAGCGGCGTGGAGCGCGCGGCGATTTCGTGACGAAATTAGCACACTTAGCAGCGGCGGGGATGTGGCCTGTAGTTTGAATTGAAGTGAGAGCAGGAGGGAGAGGGGGGAGAGATGGAGGAGAAAATTATCCTGCCGCTGCGCGCGCGCCATTCCACCAACCGTCAACGCCAGGAACGCCAGGAATATATTTATATATGAGATTGCGAACCGAAAATTCGTTTTAATTTAGATGCGCTCAAGCCCCTCTCCCTCTCTCCACCCTCCCTCTGTTGCACCCTACCGTGGGCCTGTTCGCTCGATCATCCGCTGCCGATCAATTGCGGGTCCGCGAGCGCGATTATTCGTTATTTTGTTATGTGGCTCCGTGGAACAGACCGAGAATGGGGGGGTAGAGGGTGGAAAAGGGTGTCTGTCCGGGCCGGGAATGTAAAAGAATGATCCCCAATGGGCGATCTTCGTCCGTTCGTCTCCAAAAAAAAAAAACCAAAAAACAAAACCAAAAAACCAAAAAAAAAAATGATGATTTAAATGATCCCGTTGTTCCCCGCACACACAACACACGCTGCAAGTGGTGGTGGTGGTGGTGGTGGTGGATAATTTGGCCCACCAAATTGTACCCTCCCTCCCTTCCCTCCGTCCCTCTTTCCCCTCCACTCGATCACGGCCCGCCGGCCCGTTGGTCAAACAAAACGTCGATCGCGATCGCGCGAGGCGCGCGAGGGTCCTCGCGTTGACAGCCTCACAACCGCTGCTACTAGCACCCCTCCCCCCCCCCCCTGCCGGCCCATAAATCATTCTTACAATATTTGATTCACCCAGTGCGCGCCCCGATAAGCACCGACCCCCCCTACCCCTGTGCCCTGTCTGTGCCTTCCCATCAAACCCGGTGAACCGAGATCAATCATCGTGCGCCACGTCCACGGACTGTGTGTCCTTTCCGGGGAGGGGGGAGGGGGGGCCGCAGGATTTGCGATCCTGCCGGACACGCACACATACAAAAGAGGGCTTTCTTGTGGTGGTGGTGATGATTTTTTTTTCGTTTTTTTGTTGCCTGATTGATCGCGCATCATCGCGGCCATCGAGAATGCGTTGTTGCGTTTTATTTTCGCAATTCGCAAAATCGCAGCAGAAGCCCGAACGCCGCGGTTGATTGTGAACAAACCCGTGACCTCACCCCGGGGGGGGGGGGGGGTGTAAGGGGCGTGCGAGAGGCGCGCTTAGCAACCCGCTTGCACTCTCTATGGGGCCGGATTACGAAATCCGCCTGCGCGCCGCCACTACCACACTGCAAACGTGGAACGCGCACGATTCACGGCGAGCCAACAGCCTTAAGGGGTTGGGGGGGAACCGTAAATGGCGCTGCGATCGCGGCCAGCCGTTCCAGTCGACATTCCACTTCCACATAAATTCCGGCGATTTGACAGGAAAATTACGCGCGCGCTCGCGAGCGAGCGAGCTCGCATCGAAAGGACTCACCCCCTGGCTTTAGGGGATGAAGAGGAAGGGGTGGACCAGGACCGGTCGGTCGGTCAAGCACCGGTCCGGACCGACGATGGAGGGATTTAATATTTATTAAATCCACTTAGACGCTATAAGTCTACGTCAGGCCCACGGCAAGGCGAACCACAACGACGGGGGTGTCCCCACCTCCCCTTCTCATGTTCCTTGGCGTCCTAGTGTAATTGCGCGGCCGCATGCCAGTGCCGCATCGCTCTGACTGGCTGGCAGGCTGGCTGGCGACATTGGCCGCGTTGCACTTTCCGTATAATGAATGTGTGTCTGCAAAGAGCGCGAGGCCAGTAGAAAAGGGGGGTGGGGGGGGGGGAAGAAAAAAAGCATCCATTCCTTCGCGATGGCGGACGATTCGCGTACTGGCGTGCGTGGGAAAGCGTACAGCTTAAGGGGGATGAAGGGTACGCTACGCGAACGGTCACCGGATGAGCACCGAAAAACAAAAAAAAAAAGGTGTCGCACTCTCGAAATCGAACCACACCATCGACGGATGGCGGTGCGGCTGATGATAATGATGTTTTCTCACGTCGCAACGCGCGCGCCGGGTTTTTATGCGCCGGCTCCGGTGCTGAAGATCCCAAAAACCCGAGCGCCGTTTATTCGTTTAAAAACTCATTAAGGCGCGCAGGCGCCGGATCGGATCGGTGCCGTACGCGCGCGCGCGCGCGCGCTAGTTAGCTGGCTCATTTCTCTTCATTATCCGGCTAAGGGTGGTGGTAGGGGACGGGAGTGGGAGGTACACCATGCTAAGCATGGTGTAGAACATCGGCTGAACGGAGCAGAACGGTGCAGCATCATCAGCAGCAACAACAGCAAATTTTGCTTAAGGGGGGAGGGGGGGGAGCTTCGGTATTTAATTTTTGTTTCTGTGACACATGTTTTTAACATTTTTCCCTGAGAGCTGCTCCTTTCGAGAGTATTGTGTAAAAGTTTTGGATCAATGGAAGTAAAACTGACAAAGATAGAGAGATTTTTGTAAAAAACGCACCTCATGCCTGATGCATTTTCAATGTCGGTGCCCATCCAGTACCGTAAAAACTACTGGGCCGATTGATTTGAAACTTTTACCACTTAATCTGTACACTTTTTACTAGGTAGTCCGGTCGAGATGTCATGAAAATTGTTGATACTTTTTTTAAAACAAATCTTTAAAATACGTGTTTTTATGCAAAATGACAAACAGTACAACTTTTCCATCTTTAAAAACCTGTCAAAATGCGAAAAATAGGAATATCAACAAAAACTCTCCGGAATTACCTAGATAAACTTGTAATCTTTCAAACGAGTATCGATTTGTATGTTTCTGATCACCCAGCACGCAGCTACGATGGGCACCGTAAAAAGTATCTTATCGAAGACACGACTGCCTAAATGTGACGCCATGGATGGAGTTTGTAATGAATCTTCGCCAAAATAGCACCAAATATTCTTCAAAAGTTGGTGTTTAATATGCCATTCACTTGCAAAAATAAAGTTGAATGGTTACGCCACATCAAATCGTTAAAAACCGTCCCCCCTTAAATCACACTCCCGACAATGACGATTCGTATGCATCGGGGTGGCACGGAATCGGAAGTACCAAACGCCCGACAATGTATAAATCCGGTGGGAAAAAAATCCACTCCACCACCGCCGAGGAAATCAACCGGCAGCGCTCACGGGGTGGTGGAGAAAACGATTCGATTTACGCAAACACCAGTCACCCCCCCCGCCCAAAGGGATGTACCCCGCAGCGCTCGACACGCTCCTGTTCCTGCTTCCACGCGCAAAGGGTAATGTTCCGCTGTGACCGCAGGAAAGGGGGGCCGTTGGGGGGGGAGTTGGGGGCAGTGGGGTAGCGAAAATCGTTAAATTAATTAATAATGATTATGATTAACGATAGTGGAGTGAAATTAAAAAGTCATTTAAAATGCAAATTGTATAAATTGGTATAAAATATTGTTCACGTCACCTGCGGCTGATCGGAACAAGCGCTCGGTGGAAGGTGGGGGGGGGGGGGGATGGGTGATGGTTAGTTGGTGGTATAATAGAGCGCAAGAGAGCGCAAGAGAGGGAAGGCAAATAGAGCAAGAAAGAGAGAGAGAGAGAGAGAGAGTGAGGAACAGTGTTTGGTTCAAACTTGTTGCGAACCTAAACGATAATAGTCCTGCTCGCTTTTTTCTCTCTCTCTCTCTCTCTCTCTCTCTCTCTCTCTAAGTTACCCTTTATTCCTCGATCGCTGCACTTTTGCACCCCATTCCCTGTATTTTTATTTTTTATTTTTTGCACACACGCTCACACTGTACTGCATTTGTGGCTGTGTCTGTGTCTGTCCGCGCTAAGACACTGACGACCATTTGCTGATGGGTTTATGGGGGTCCAGTGCGAGCGCGATGATGGATGTTGGATCCTCTGCTCCACGATCCCCCCTCTCTTCTCTCCGTTAACCCTTCTACTCAAATGCTTTTTGAAACAAAAGCAAAACGAAGGAGGAGGAGGAGGAGGAGGAGTGAGGAACGGAGAGCGCGCCCCAAAACAATGCCAACAAAAACAAACTGCCACAAAAAGGAAACAAGGAAAACATGGATGGAAATGAGACAGGGTGAGGGTGGAGGGCGGTGGTTGGAGAACGGTGGGTAACAACGACTGCACTGTCACGTGGGATGGGAGGGAAGGGGCGACACACAGATCCATAACAGCACGGCAACACTCGCGCGAGCAGCAGCAGCAGCAACATAAATCGGCAACGAACGACGATGACGACCGATGATCACGACGATGACGGCACCCCTGACGCGATCGGTGCATCATATCTCTTGCGGGTTATAGGGCCTGGGACCGGGGGGGGGGGTCATGGTTTGATGCGCGGAGAGCATTTTTTATGTTTTTATCATCATCATTATTGTTGCTATTATTACCGCCATTATTGTTGCTATTATAACTATTATTATTCTTGTTATTGTTATTCCTATTATTATTATTATTATTATTATTATTATTATCATTGTTATTATTACTTCCCTTTCGCACGCTCTCTTTCTCTCTCTCTTGCTCTCTCGCTTGCTCTCCCTTTTTTATCGCATGCACAAACCATAAGAGAGGTGCTGGATTGTTATTAATCCTTTAACACGGACGTTCTTTCTCTCTCTGTCTCTCTCTCTCTCTCTCTCTCCTCTCTCTCTCTCGCACTCTGACTCAATCTACAATGCTGCGTGGTGGTGTCGATCGCAAGCGCAACAAGTAATGCTCATGTTGCAAGGCATGTAAGCAGCGTTCAAGCAGGAAGCAGGCAATAAGAAGGCTGCGAACGGCTGCTGCTGGTGCGATGATTGATAAGGGTGTGGCCGGGAGGAGAGAGGGAAAGAAAGAGGGTATTCTGATGTACCTCTCCTCAACTCAATCTCAATCAGCTCCAAACCCGCAGCACAGTAGTTAGTAGAACGCCTCAGTCTCAGCACGCAGCCCAAGCCTTCTGCTGGGATGCGGATTCCGATTTTCCGTTTCATCCAGCCACTCCCGGATTGTGCATGATTGGTTGCTGCATTTTTTAGGGCCAATACAAACCCAAAAATACACACAACAAATGGATGCTCGAATAGGGCCGCGCACAAACTTTGCTACTCTACTTTGCTCGCTTGAAGCGCGTTTCCGTAAAACCGAAACGTTTTTTAAAATCGGTGCCCATCCAGTACCGTAAAAACGACTAGGCCGATCGATTTGAAATTTTGAGTACATAATCTGTACACTCTTTGCCAGCTAGCCCCGTCAAGATTTCATGAAAATTGCTGATACTTTTTTTTCAACAAATCTTTAAAATTCGTAGTTTTTGGCAAAATCGCAAAAAGCATCACTTTTTCCACTTCAAACTGCTGCCAAAAATCCTAGAATGGGAAATTCAACACAAACTCAACGGGGCTACTTAGATAAACTTTAAATCTATCCAATGACTATCGATTTGCACATTTCTGATCACCCATCACGTAGTTACGATACGATGAGCACCGAAAAAAGGTAAATTTTTTCCGATATGCATTCTTAGATCTCAGGCCACGGATGAAGTTTTTCATAAAACTTCTCCAAAATACGACCAAACTTTCTTCAAAAGTTGTAGTTTATTATGGCATTTACAAAAATACATATGGGTTGATACTTTTGTTTAAAACAAATCATCAAACATGAGCCGTTTTTCGGTAGGAATCAAAAGACTTCAACGGCCGAACCCGGTTTGACAAATCGCCGTCACCGTGCTCAAAGTCGCGGACCATCCAGTACCGTAAAAACTACTGGACCGATTGATTTGAAATTTTAAACACATATTTTGTACACTCTTTGCCAGGTAGCCCCGTCAAGATTACGTGAAAACTGTTGATACTTTTTTTTTAAAACAAATCGCCAAAAATCGCGTTTAGAGGCAAAATCACAAAAAGCATCACTTTTTCAACTTTAAAAATGTGCTGCCAAAACTCGAAAAATTGGAATATCAACAAACACTCAACGGGATTGCCTAGATAAACTTATAATCTATCAAAAGAATATTGATATTGATATTTCCAATGACACGGCTACGATGGGCAACGTGGAAACCGTGCAGTTTCTTCACAAAAAATCGCCGAAAAATCTAGCCGATTTTTTATTGACCCCTCTTAGCCCCCCCCCCTGCCCCTTCTGTAAAACGTGGGTGTAGTTTGTGGCAGGCGCGACTGTTGATCAGCACCATCATCATCATCATCATCATCATGATCATAACCGTCATGGAAGCGGTGCCGCGTGCGCTTGATGCATGTGTAAACGGAACTGCTGCTGCTGGTGCGAGTGCCGCACGCATCGGTACACGGCTCGGCCATCGGAGAGAAGGAAAGGGAAAGCCCCCCCCGGGGGGGGGGGGGGGGTAGGTTAATTTAATTAAATTATTCATTAATGTATCAGGTGCGCACCGGTGGCCGTGCCGAGGGATCTGCAAACCAGATCTTGCGTGGAACGCGCCCGCTCGCTCGCTCGCTCGCTCAAGCGATGACTGCGAGGAGGAAGGGGGGAGGGGGGGGGGGCGGTGGTTGGCTTTGTTAATTGGCGACCGTGCCGTTTTTTTTTTTTTTTTTGTTGCCTGCTTGCCGTTGTTGCTGTTATTTTATGCGTCTGTACCGTTTGCGGTGCTGCGCGCATTGCGCATTGCTCCCGCGCCACGCTCTCTAGTTGCCCTTCTCCTAATTTCCATTTTCCTCCCGGGGGGGGCGGGAGAAGGAGAAGGTCTGGAAAGGTGAGCCAATTACCTCCATCTCTCACCCCCACCTTACCGTGACGATTCAGCCCCAGCGCCACTGAATCAATGTTGTTCCTTTCCCTTCTCGCCAGACACATTCACACGCATGCACGCACGCACGCACGCATATTTGGGAAGATGATTGCGGGTGAAAAGTGTGTGCGCGCGTATGTGCGGCTAGCTGTGAAATTGGCACCAAATTGCCGGGTCTCGCCTCGATCTTTCTCTCTCTCTCTCTCTCTCTTTGTTCGCCAAATTTGAATTGCTGATGGCCGGCTCCCTGGCTAGTTCGCCTAGAGACGCTTGAGATAGTAGTAGCGATATGGTGCGAAGAAGGAGGAGGAGGCAGAAGGGGAGTGGAGGGCGCCAACCAGGCGCCCCCATTTTGGGCCAGAAGAAATGGGCCTCATTGAAGTGGATTAGAAGCAGCAAATGGCCACAGAAATCGGAGCATCATGTGGCGGGAATGTCACTCCGCCCTGTTGCTCCTCATCCTTTACTGCAACGACTCTGCCACTGCGACGACTTGCCACTTTAATATTACGGCACGGCATATTTTTGACGAATTGTTGTGACGTATCCATTCACTTTCATTCTTTCAAGTGTACATCATAGCAAACTGCAACTTTTGAAGAATATTTGGTGCTATTTTGGAATGGATTTATTGAAAACTTCATCCACGGCATCAAATTTCTGAAGGTGCGTCTGCGAAGAGGTATTTTTTCCGGTATCAATTGTAGCTGCGTGATGGGTGATCAGAAATATACGTATCGATACTCGTTTGAAAGATTATAAGTTTATCTAGGTAGTCCCGTCAAGCCTTTGTTGAATTTCCTATTGTTCGATTTTTGCCAGCACAATTTTAAAGTTGAAAAAGTGATGCATTTTTGCGACTTTGCCAAAAACTACGAATTTTAAAGATTTGTTGAAAAAAAAAGTATCAGCAATTTTCATAAAATCTCGACGGGACTACCTGGCAGCGAGTGTACAGATTAAGCGCTGAAAATTTCAAACCGATTGGCCAAGTACTTTTTGTGCTACGGGATGGTCCGCGACTTTGAGCACGGTGACGGCGATTTGTCAAACCGGGTTCGCCCGTTGAAGTCTTTTGATTCCTACCGAAAAACGGCTCATGTTTGATGATTTGTTTTTAAAAAAGTATCAACCCATATGTATTTTTGTAAATGCCATAATAAACTACAACTGTTCAAGTATATTTGGTTGTATTTTGGGGAAGATTTATAAAAAACTTCATCCGTGGCTTGAGATCTAAGAATGCATATCGGAAAAAATGTACCTTTTTCGGTGCTCATCGTATCGTAACTGCGTGATGGGTGATCAGAAATGTGCAAATCGATATTCATTGGATAGATTTAATGTTTATCTAAGTAGTCCCGTTGAGTTTGTGTTGAATTTCCCATTCTAAGATTTTTGGCAGCGGTTTGAAGTGGAAAAAGTGATGCTTTTTGCGATTTTGCCAAAAACTACGAATTTTAAAGATTTGTTGAAAAAAAAGTAACATCAATTTTCATGAAATCTTGACGAGGCTACCTGGCAAAAAGTGTACAGATTGTGTGTTTAAAATTTCAAATCGATCGGCCCAGTCGTTTTTACGGTACCGGATGGGCACCGACCTTTGAAAATGTATGAGGAATGAGGTGCGACTTTTCAAAAACCCATAACTTTGTCAGTTTTGCTTCGATTGATCCAAAAACTTTACACAATATTCTTGAAAGGATCAGAACTCAGGGAAAATTGTTGAAAACATGTGTCATAAAACAAAAATTAAATTCCGAAGCCCCCCCGCTTTAAGGCAACGCGACAAATGACGGACGACATTGCGATGCACGCACGGGTATACCTTCCATGGGAGAAACTTGAGCCGCCTTGCCAACCAGCAGGCCGCAGGTTTTTCCCTGTTTTCCCCACACAGACACACGCACACACCAGCTGAACCAGCTAATAGGTATTCACATTCCTGCATCATCGTCGTCGTCGTCGTCGTCGTCGTCGTTGGGGCCGGGCCCTGGCGAATATGTCACGGTAAATTATGTTTCCATTCCACCCCTGTGTCCGGTGTCCGGGGTCCAATCCAATCCAATCGATCCGATCGATCGCTAGGTCGCCTGGCTAGCGAGCGTTCGCTGGCGATTTTTTTTGCTTTTTTTTTTTTTATCGCAAACCAACGCACTCCATGTGCAGCCTCCCCACCGGTGGTGACCGGGTAAATGGTGGGATGGGACCCCGAGAACCGCCCCGATTTTCCGCCCTCATTTGGGGCGGCGGGTGGAGCGGGAGGGTTAGGCAGCGCAGCGAATCAACGCCAAAAGACCCACAACCGAAAGGTCCACCAAGGCAGCCAAGGCGCGCGAGATGATGCGCTCGATAGTCGAGCGAATGCGCTTCGGGGCGCAACAGGGCTGGCGATCTGATCGCCCAGCCAAACGGAGCTCGGATCGCTGCGTCGGATCGAAAACCGGTGATCGGTGATCGGAGGCGTGTGTACGCACGAGGGGTGGGGGGGGGGCACATATGTGAAAAGGGGGGGAAAGATTTTAATTAATTGATAAGGGATTGGCGGCGCGTCCACGGAGATGCCGAGACGATTCCAATCGAATATCGAATCGACGCCGAGTGGTGGTGGTGGTGGTGGTGGTACATCAACGCTTGAACGGTGCATAATTGCAAACATAAACATTCTGCACCGAAGCCCCACTAAGAAATGCAGAAAAAAAAGAAAAGAAAAAAAAAGAGCGAGAGAAACTCCACGTCGTGCAGATCCGGTCTCCGAAACCGTGCGATGAGATGGAATGGAACATTCATCGGGTAGTACGCCGATAAAGACACGGACAGACAGCCAGACTAGCGACTAGAGTGAAGCTTAGACGCTCCTTCGGAAGGTTAGGAGCTCCACTGGGGTGGAGTATTGGCCACTGTACCTTCTCCTTCTTCTCCTTCAGGTTCTGCATCGATTTCCAGGGATTTTCCCGATTTTGGAGTATTTTTTTACGAGTTTGTTTTCGATAACCCAAGGATACGTCTGCATCATTTCTCTCTCTCTCTCTCTCTCTCTCTCTCTCTCTCTCTCTCTCTCTCTCACTCTCTCTCTCAGTTAATTGAACGCGAGTTAATTACAGCGTCCGCTGCCGTGCTACATCCCCTTCAACCCCCATCAAACCACCTCCCCATAACAACCCCTTTGTGCGTTTATTACTAAACCCCCTTCCAATCCCCCCCTTGGCTTGTTTCCCGTTGTCCTGGCGGCCAGGTTTATCAGCAATACCCTTTTCCATAAGCTTCATCATCCCTCCGCAGTGCACCCTTTGTTGTTGTTGTTGTTGCTGAGAGCGAAGAGCGAACGATATCCTCCGAGATACACCGCGGTGGTGCTTCGGCAGGGGAAAAAAAAAATATTAATTTTGATTAGCTTTATCAAAGCAGCTCCCGTTGCTCCCCCCCCCCCGGTTTTCCAGTCCAGTGCCGGGGCCGCCGAAAAACACGAATGGAAAAGAAACGAAACGAAACGAAACGAAACGGAAAAAAAAAACCTGGAAAGAAAAACTCGTCGCCGCGAAAGCGAAAGCCCTTAAAGCCGGCAGATCCCCGGGGCCACTTAATGGTTGAATCAAGGGAGTGCCAGGGGTGCCAGGGGGGGGTGCAAACTGCACCCCAACTTCCCTCTCTGCGCGCGCGCGCTCGCGCTAAAGAACGCGGACGAACGAACCAAAAAGTTAATTTAAAAGTTCTCACGATCTGCCGACCTCCACGGTCCGGTCACTGTTCATCGCTGCTGGTGCTGCTGCTGGTGCTGCTGCTGCTAGTGGTGGCAGGAATGGCTGGCGCCTTCGGTTGCCCCGGTTGCCCGGGTCTCTTGCCTTTTTGGCGCGCTTAGAAGTCGAAGTCGCCGCCGGCGCAGAAGACTCACACTCAATGAGGGCCCTCAAGGCCTCCGAAGTCTGCTGAAAGGAAGGGGTTCGGGGGTGGTAAAGGAACACGCCAGGCCGGCCGGGTTGTATGCTAGCTGAAATCGAGCGGCATCGAGCCGGATCAGATTAGAGGGTCCCTGGCCCTAGAGAGTCCTAGAAAAGCTTCGCTCTCTCTCTCTCTCTCCCCGGAGGCTTCCGTTCTGTAATGAGCGTTCGATGGATGAAGGGGAACACCCACCCTATCCTCTCCCCTGTCTCATAATGGCGCTAATAAGCCGCTCATAATGAGCATTTAATCTGAATTTAATATTTTTGAGAAGAATGAGCGCGCGCGCGCGCGCGCACTGCGCACTGCGCACGTCACCGCCGCCGGCAAATTGAGATTAGAGAAATCTCGGTCATCCCCCATCAACGAAAGAAATCCCGAGGATCCTCTGGTGGCAGTGCGAGAATTTTTCGGAACAACTTAAAAGCTGGTGACGCGGAAGATTCGATGGTGCGACGTAATGATGTTTTAATGGCCAATTCGATCCGGCCACCACTACACCCCGGGGAATGGGCCGGAAGTCAGTGATTAGGCTAGGCCGATTCCGGACTGGATTCTGGAGGATACTCCCGACGAATGCAGCTCTCGCCACAAGCTGCGGGAAAAAGGGGAAAAAAAAACCCCCCGTTCCCTTTGGAGTGTTCGGATCGGATCGAGGAAAAGATCGTGATCTGCTCCGGTCCGGTTTGCTCTCGTGGGCCCCGCCGAGGATTGTGCGTTGCGTTGCACTGCAATCCATTAGGCGGGTTCGCGGAATCAACCCCCCTCCCTTCCCCCCAACAAAAAAAAAAAAAAAAAAAGGTTCCTGATCTTCGTCCTGATGCCGACAAAAAAAAAACAAAAAAAAAAAAAGGGGGGGGGGAAACGCAAAACCTAACCTAAAGCTAACTTTTTGGGACCGCTCGGCTCGCTCGAGGCCAATTAAAGCCGGCCAGGCCAAGGCAAACGAGGGAGGGATGGGGGGGAAAGGAGGAGGAGGAGGAGGAGGACCCTCTGCTCTGGCGCGCCGTGATTCCTGTGCCACGATTTGGGCTTTGCTCTATAATTATAATCCATTTTGGAGTCCGGACCGCGCACCAGAGTCGACGTGCCATGCGAGCGTGCGTGGCACCCACGGACCCACACAGAAACGCACACATTTGATCAAAAAAAAAAAAAAAAAAAAGAGAGAGAGAGAGAGACGGGGGGAATCGCCACGTCCACGGATTTTCGGAGATTCTTCTCTTCGATTCTCCGGCGAGGATCGTGAAAAACGAAAACACAAAAAAAAAAAAAAAAAAAAAAAGGAACAAAGCAAGGACCGGATCGGCAAGAAAACAGTCTCTGTCCAGTGCGCGCGCTGGATCCAGCTGATCTAACCGGCAACCGACGCATGACGCATTATTGACAACCGGTGATCAGTCGGTCAATGTTGTCGAGTGGAAATTCCGGGGCGACAACCCCCCCGGGTAGATCACGGTAGAGCGCCAGCGCCCCGGGGGGGGGGCACGCGCACCACTAAACACTATAATCAGCCCTGGTTTGTCCAGTGGTGTACCAGGCGTAGCCGGAACGGTAGCAGGATGCACGCACGCATCCACATCATTAGGCCTGGTGGCGGGTGACCGTTTTTCCTGGGCCACACAACAGCGAGGAGCTAGGATATTTTGACTTAAGGGGGGGGGGGGGGAACTGCTGCTGCTGCCGCCTGGACGCTTCAACGCCATCTGCGTGACCAATCTGGACACACTTAATCACCTCTAATACGCACAGAGAGAGCGAGAGAGAGAGCGAGAGAGAGAGAGAGCGAGAGAGAGAGAGAGAGAGAGAGAGTGCGTATATGCGTGTGGTGGTGGTTGGTTTAATTCATTGGCACTTCATTAGCAGACTGCAAGCTGTTACGCACAAGTGGTCCTTGCGAGACGACCCGTGCGTCGTAAAGTGAATAGGCCACCAGCCACCAGCCAGCCACCAGCTCGGGCTGGCAACTTCCGCTGCTCACGGTGGCTTGGCGGTGGTGGCCTGAATCCTCGTCCTGCAAGATTGAGTGAGAGAGAGAGAGAGAGTACCCGAGGGGGTCGACAAACGACTTGCCCGTTCAACCCCCTCAACCCCCTCAACCCACCCCCCCTGGCAGAAAGTCACAGTCACTTGAGGTTGATTTATGGGCCCGGGGGCCACGCCTTCGGGAGCTCGAGCACAACAAGAAGAAAAAGAAGAAGAAGACGCCGGACTGGGCGAAAGTCATCAGCAACATCCGTACCGGCGGGGGAAACGGGGCGAAAGGAGAAAGGAGTTCAAGGCACTTCCGCCCTCGCACACGCATCCTTTTCCCGTTCTGTTTCCACCCCCCCCCCCCCCCCCGCCGCTCGTCTGGTAGAAACGAATGGTAATGCCCCCCCCCCCCACGGCAGGAAAGCGGGGAGAGAGAGAGAGAGAGAGAGAGAGAGAGCACGAACACACCACAACACAGGGGCCAGCGAGTAAGGGGCTGCGATCAAGGGGTTGGCAACAGGGGGATGAAACCCCATTTTCCGTTTTACCCACCCCTCTTTCCTCCCCCTTTTTTTTTGCTCGTGCGCTCCACGCACTTTCCGCAGAGGGAGCACTGTAGTGGTATAGTATTAGTGGTAGTGACGAAGGGGGGGTTGGGAAGGATAATGGAATGGGAGCAAGAAAGTCCTTTCACAGGAGACGTGTACGGCGCATAAAAAAAACGGACCAACGTAATGTTCGAATTGTCAATGGCGTGCGTGCGTGCGCGCCTGTTTGTGGTGCATTACCGAAAACATCACACAAAACTCCTGGTGGGGGGTTGACGGGGGATGGTTTTTGCCTGCCTGCCTGCCTGCGGAAAGCCGGCATTCCAGCGCCTTTTTGGCGCCGGGGAAATGGAAGAAGGGAATCGAAGCAGCAGCAGCAGCAGCAGCAGCAGCGCGGCTAGGGAATGGAAGCAATTAAAGGTTATGTTATCCTGATGGGACTGCTAATCCCCTGTCATTGAAAGAGGGGTGGCTAAGGGAGCCACGGGGCGGGGGGGGGGGGGGGGGGGTAGTAAAAGCGGTGTAACGATTCGGTTCCTTGCGTTCCTCGGTGCCCGGTCAAGATGGCGTCCTGGTAGTGGCCACGAACAACCACAACAACAACAACAACCACTTCAAACACAACAGGAAAGTCCTGTGCCGCATCCGCGACCGAACCGGCTGGCAAAAAAGGGCACAAAAGGTGCACAAGAGATCCGAGGATCCGAGTGGATGCCTTCTTTTTTTTTTTTTTGCTAGGTAGGGTGAGTTTTCGGTTTTTTTTTCGTTTTTTTTTCGTTTTTTTTTTTGGGGAGTTTCATTTGAACCCCTTCAACTCGGGATCCGGGCTGGATCTTGGCTGGTGCCTGCCGGTGGCACTGCTGGACGCGATGTAGTTTTGGCAAATGTGCACCAGGCAGCACCAGCACCAGCGGCAGCTGCCGCTGAAATGCAACACCACGGTGCGGTTGACCGGATCAACGGCAGAACAACGCACCGCACCGCACCACACGCACCGAAGGATCAAGGTAGAAGTCGAACCAAGGGTTGGGCGGGGGGGGGGGGGGGGGGATGAACAGGGGTGTACGATGAAAAATGGGGCTGCGCGAGAGCGCGGTTCCGCGGGCTTCAACCGCTGGGCGAAGGGGTTTGGCCCCCCATTGCCCCATTCCAAACCAGCGAGGTAAAACCCTGTAATTAGCGCCAGCTCGAGAAGTATAAATATTGCGATAAATTTATATCCCCCCCCCCCCCCTTTTTGCATTTGTGCAGCCCGGGCGTGGGTTGGGCCCCCTGACTCTGGCATGTGTGTGGATGTGTGTGTGCGGAATTGTAATCACCCAGGGGCCGAGGACGCCAGGAAGATTTTGAACACGACCCCGGGTGGGTGGGTGGATGGGCATTCTTACAATAGTCATAAACAATCGCGGGAAGAGCGTGAATGGGAGTGGAACAGGAACGGTGGAACAGTCGGACATAAATATGTGTGGCAAATCGAAAAGTCTGCGGTGCTCCGCCGAGCCCGCCGAGCCCGTCTTTCGGTGGAGTCTGGAGAACTCGCAGCCGCCACGTTTGTGCGCGTTTGGTTTGTGTTCTACCAACCCTTTTTTTTCTTTTTTTTCTTCCTTTTTTTTGCTTTATCTTTTGTCTGTCTTGCGCGTGTTTTTTTTTTTGGTTTTTTTTTTTTGGGGGGGGGGGGAGGCTCTGGACTCCAACCAGAGCCCTGCCCAATGGACACCAGCACCTGCCCTGCCCTGGCCTTGCATGCCGGCCATTTTGGACCGGCGCGAGATTCGCGCGATAAAAGCAAGTTGCAGCGCTGTGCAGTCTAGGGCCTTCTAGGGCAACGTTTTGCACGAAAATTCATCTCTCTATCGCCTGGGGCCTGGGGAGCCGCTGGGACCAATTGGTCCCGGCGTGGCACCGGTTCGAGGCGGCGAGATTACCCACTGGACCACGGATAATGATCGGTTGGAGAGGACTGGATTAGAGAGAGAGAGAGAGAGCGTGGCCGGTCGGTGCGGCTTAACCACCCCACGCCATTAATTGAATCCCCTTCCTGCACTTGCAGTACAAATCTTGAAGGTCTCGCGACTCGGAAGCGTTGTGTGGAATGCAAATTGGCCGCGCAAACCGGTCCACCGTCCACTCCACTTACCACCGGACCGGATAATTGGTTCCGCACTTGCTTGCTTGCTTGCGCGGCTCAGCCCAACCCAAACCACCCCACTGTCACCGACCGACCGACAGTTTTCACGGTTCAGTGAGGGTCAGACCGAGACCGAGACTGAGAGGTTTATGCGACATGGTTCACGGTCCACCGGATGGTCACCAGGTGTCTATCATTAGCGCCATGCCATCCGGCAAACCGGTAGACGAACACACCAGAGTGGCCACGAGTGCCATGCGAGTGCCGAAGAGATAGCATCCACCCTTCCTTGGTGATTGCTGAGCTTGGAGCTGAGAACCCGCGAGGTCCGCCAGGACGCCATTTTCACGCTACAGCTCCCTTTTGGGGAGGGGGGGGGGGGGTGGAGGGAGTGCGTACCGGTTCCAAGGGAGCCTTCCAGCTGCTGCTCGTGCCGTGCCCGGTAGTAGTGCACTTGCGGTGGACAAGTTCGTTTCGTTTGAAAGACAGGAGCAGGGCGATTTGTTTAACAAAAAAGTATCCACAACTTTCATGAAATCTCGGCGAGATTACCTGGCAAAGAGTGTACAGATTGTGTGTTGAAAATTTCAAACCGATCGGCCAAGTACTTTTTGTGCTACTGGATGGTACGCGACTTGGAGCACGGTGACGGCGATTTGTCAAACCGGGTTCGCCCGTTGAAGTCTTTTGTTTCCTACCGAAAAACGGCTCATGTTTGATGATTTGTTTTAAACAAAAGTATCAACCCATATGTATTTTTGTAAATGCCATAATAAACTGCAACTTTTGAAGAATGTTTGGTCGTATTTTGGAGAAGATTGATGAAAAACTTCATCCGTGGCTTGAGATCTAAGAATGCATATCGGAAAAAAATGTACCTTTTTCGGTGGTCATCGTATCGTAACTGCGTGATGGGTGATCAGAAATGTGCAAATCGATATTCATTGGATAGATTTAAAGTTTATCTAAGTAGCTCTGTTGAGTTTTTATTGAAATTCCGATTTTAAGACTTTTGGCAGCGGTTTGATGTGGAAAAAGTGATGCTTTTTGCGATTTTGCCAAAAACTACGAATTTTAACGATTTGTTGAAAAAAAAGTAACAGCAATTTTCATAAAATCTTGAAGGGGCTACCTGGCAAAAAGTGTACAGATTGTGTGTACAATATTTCATATCGATCGGTCCAGTAGTTTTTAAGCTGGGCACCGACTTTGAAAACGAACCCGACGAGCTGCATGGAGCCTTGTATGAAGTGCGGATTTTCAAACATCTCTTTCTTTGTCAGTTTTTCCGCGATTGATCCAAAAGCTCCACACAATATACTTGAAAGGATCAGCATTCAGGGAAAAATGTTAAATGCATGTGTCATAAAAAAAAACCGAAGCCACCCCCCCCCCCCCCCTCTTAAGCGTCCCACTGATGCCCTCGCGAACGCAAATCCCTCCGTCACTGGTCAAATTATTTTGTAATCGCACGGCCTTCGCAACCTCCAATGTTTTGAATGTGTTTCTTATTGACAAAAAGCCCATTATTCATTTCCAGCCGTTAACAGTTTTGAAAATATTGTAATGCGCTGAAAAGATGCCAATTACTTGGTGCCTGATTTTAACGGCATCGTTGTATGCCATCGAAAAAGCCCTCGAGCTTTCTGACAAACCTTTACAAGCACGTGTTGCTCTTCTGTTAACGAATTCTGGTCATTTTTGATCAATCGCTAGCTTCAAATGGTAGAGATGTTAAGAGTAAAGATCTTAATTTAGTATTTAAATTACTACGGGACCTCCAAATACGCTGCAGAACCAACTTGGCTTGGCTTGGAAGTTGCTAACGGCCATCAGTTGGGCTCGCTTTCTTTCATTTCTCGACGACGACGTGTTGTTGTGAACTCCCTCACGAAAAGGGTCGTGCTCGGGATTGCTAAGTCGGTCTGGCTATCCTCTCCTTGCAATTTCTAATCATTTAAGCAAACAAGTTGTACCAATAAAATATAAATATAAATAATTGTGCTAGTGCATCACGCTAACAGTTCGATCGTTGTGCCCATTATGTTAGTATGTTACCCCTTTCTCACCAACAATCACTATACGATGCGGTGATGGTTTTATTTTGAGATTTTAATGCGAGTTTTCGTATTTTACAACCTTATTTTATGGCCTGAAGGAATTGAACTGATGAAAGCTTGCCTAATGTCTTCAATTTTCACTCGAGCAAAATGCAAACACGCAAGGATACGCTCGTCCTCGGCATCCAAACGATAAACATCACTATCATCCCCCCCCCCCCACCCCTGCGTCAAGTTCTGCCCTCTCTCTCTCTCTCTCTCTCTCTCTCTTTGCAACAGCTGAACGCAACTGAACTCGCCTGCGCCTGCTCTGATGCGGGGTCATCCCCAAAAAACCAAAAAAAAAACCCCATCATTAGCGATGATAGTTGTAATTAAAAAAGATAATAACTTTCTCTCCCTGTCTCTCTCTCTCCGCGTTTTTGCACCAAACGTGATGCACCGCAACGTTTCGGGTGTTGCTTCCCGAAGCTTCCTCTTCTTTCCCCTCTCTCTCTCTCCGCCAGCTAGCTAGCTAGCAGCCGCGGCCGCCGCGGATTGTCGTCGGCATTCACCCGCCCGCTCGTGGAAGAAAGGGCCCGGAGAAAACGGGTGCTCTCAATCAATCTCTCTGCTCCAAATCAATCTCTCTGCTCCAATCCAAACCGGACCGGAGGATACGGATACTGCGGCCCCTTTTTACCCCCGGCACCTTAGAGCGGTGCTCCAGGCCGGGCGGACCTTGACACGTTGGCAGCCGATTTTCGTTTCGCTGGGCCTGGTGGCCCCCTATTGGCCAGCGGTAACGGTACGGGTCGACGAGCCTTGCGCCGTCCGACGAGGCAGATCTTCGGCCCGATTCCGCTGCTTGCTGATCTGTGGTGCTGCTGCTGCAAGCAATTACCAGCTGCTGGTGCTGCTGGTGCTGCTACTGCATCGTAACAGCTTCCTGTAAACGCAGCAGCACCGGGTGTACGATCACAATTAAATCAATTCCGTAATGCGCGGCTACGGCCACGACCTCGATCGGGTTTTGTGGGGGGTGGGGGTGTATGTGGGTGTGCAGTGCAGTGGTGGTGGTCTAATAGTCTGTAATCAGCAGGGAGGTCTGGTGGTGGGGTGGGGCACGCGCGCGATCGGTTGCAATCGGTTGCAGCCCTTCCCGGTTGTTCCACCCCGTTCCACCCCTTTTCCGTGCTGCTAGAAGAGGGAGGTGGGGGTGTGCGGGGTGAGTTACATGACACCGCGCTGCAGGCTACGGCATCTGCATCTGCATCACTCCAGAATCGCTCGCTCCGATCGCTCCGATCGATTGACGTCACTGTCACGGCGGGCTGGAATGGGGTTTTGCACCCCCCCCCGCCCCTGAATGTCAGCCAACGGCCTGTCCTAAAACATCCACCGGCCACCACAGGGCGCCAACGAATCAATCGAGTCCCGGGCATCGTCGTCGTCGTCGACGGTTTTCTGTTTCTCTGATCGCGCCATCGCCCTCCCGGGGGGGGGGGGGGGGGGTGGCGCACGCTTAACAGTTGTCCTGCCCCGTGTGTTTTCGGTACGGTGCAGCGATGCAGCGGCTGTAGTGACGTGCAAATGACTATTATCAGCTGCACGAGTGTGCGCGTGCGCGCGCCCGAGCGCCTGAGCGGTAGCGCTGCAAGGCCAGCGAGGCTGCAGTTGGCAGCTAATCGGTCCCCGATTACCCCTGATCGTTTCCACTTGCTCCGGTCGCTTGCCAGTAGGTGGTTATTTGGAGTCGTTTCGGAACGTTCACAAACGGAGAACGGAGAACGGAGAGAGAGAGAGAGAGAGAGAGCGCGTTGCAGGAGCTACGGTACCGCTCGATGATGCTGCTGCTGCTCTGGAATGAAAGATACGGCACACAAGGCCCTACGGCCTAGCCCTAGATCCGATGCGGGGCATTCCAGTCTCACAGGTCCCGGTGCCGGTCCCGGTGCCGGTGCTGCCAAACAACTGTTATTACGCGGTTTTGCTGTTGCCACTGGGCAATTTTGGGTCGCGACCCAATCGGTTCCCCCTTCCTGCCCCCCCCATTCGGCGTGTACGTCAGCAGTAACCGCTTAGACCGGACGCTTTGACCTCTTCAGCCACTCCCGGACGCACTCAGCCGCGAGCTGGCGGAGGTGTGTGGAATGGTGGTTGACAAGAACCGGGAAGAAGCGGGCTACCAGGCGCCACCGTAGACAGTTTCCCATCGCCCAGCGGATCTGGGCGCCAACGCACCACAACTCAGGCACAAATGGAAGCGGTGCGCGCGCGCGCGAGCGCCGACGAATTTCACCAGAGTCATCCCCCCCCCGGGAACCAACCCCAAAAAACACCGCGCCTTTTTACCAGAGGGTCACGACCACGTTGGCGCCCTTTATTGATTGACCGCAGCATCCCCCCCCCCCCCCCCCTTAATCCCCTGATTTCTGATCACGCCAGGGGTCAGGGGGATGATTTTTGAGGAACAAATAGAGCAGGCCGATACAGAGGGAGAGACACAGAGGGAGAGAGAGAGAAGGGGATGGGTTAATGCAGGGGTGAAATCCAGGCCAAACGTAAATGATGAGCCCGATGATGATGATGATGATGATGCTGGTGATGATGATAGTAATGATGAGATTTGAAATCAATTTGCCACTTCATTTTGATCCATTCTATCTCTCACACATCTCTCTCTCTCTCTCTCTCTCTTTTATTTCTCTCTTTTATTCCTGCCGTGCTGCTGCTGCTGCTGCTGACTCTCGACACTTTAATCTACCTCTACCTCCCCCCTCTCCTCATTTTCTACCCCCTTGCACCCTTGCAATATCAATGGCCACCCCGGCAAGCAACTGGCACTGGCAACGGGGCCCCGTCGCCGGGTGGGAGGGCCGTTGAGTAAACCGTAAAACCGACAACCGTACCAGGACGAACGCGAAACAATAAACCAAATTTGTCGCCGTTACGTCGTTACGGCGGCGTCGTCGTTACGTCGTTTGTCGTTTGTCGACTTTAAAGTTTGACAAGCGGGCACGTGTGGCCTTCGCTTGCTTGCTAATGAATCAACACCGCGCCCCCCACTCCACCACTTGCACTTCCCTGCACAATGGACGGCCACGTGGCCACGCTCGTGATTTCTTCGCATTGATTGTCCCTCTCCTCGGGCACCTCTCCTCCGCTGGCAATGGAAGGGGATCACTGGCGGGGTGAAATGTGAAACAGTGGACAGGGCCATTTCCCTGACGGAGAGTTTAAAGTCCTTGGAAGCCACTGGAACCTTCAAAAACACCAGGTTCCCGATTCGCTGGCCGTCGTTCCGAAAGACGCGGCGTAAGGGAACGGGAATTCCAAACCGCACTCTTCTACTCACTGTAGCGCTCCTGGTGGTCGCTTTGCTACGTTGTCGGTGTCTTTTTAAAGGTACAAGTCTTTTCTTTTAAAAAAGTGATAAAACATTCGTCAAAATCGAACCACACCTTCCAAAGGTTATCGCGCAATAAAACACGAAATGAAATTTCCCGTAAATTACTCATTTGGCAAGCGATCTCTGCAGTTGTCGTTTGAAAACGAACGTGTTCATGACTGAACGGTCTATGAACGGCCGTTTGTACAAAGGAAAAATGCCTGGAAAAGATCGGTTTTATCTTTTATTAAGTCTCATAAAGGTCCAGTTAAATTTTGGTCCGCACTTAGCAAGCTGCCATTCCCAGTACAGAGATCATATAAATTGGTTTCGAAACAACATTGCATTGATTTCATACCAACAATCCTTCAATGCACCCATTATAAGAGGGCTATTATCTAGTAATGACTACAGAAACAATGTAAAATGATTAAAAATCCATTCGTAGTGTGCAAATGGTGTGAAAAAAAGGCCTGAATGAGACTTCTTCCACCGACTGTGCAGAACATTATGTGTCGCATTAAAACCAAAAGTGCGTAAATTAATACGCAACACTGTATGACACAATAATTTAATCGCTAGTTTTGCTGGATAGCTAGATAAAATACCTATAAAATGATACCTTTACCATTGTGTGTGTTACCTTTATGTGTTTAAAAGTGCATCGGTAAGTGCAAGCAATTTACTGATTTATCACTGACTTTGCAAGACAAACCCTCAGCCCTAAAAATGAGTTTCATTTATCAATAGTTTTGTTTTTTTTTATTCTTCTTTACTATGCTTTTTACATTTTTCAAAAATATCTCCCTGAACCAAAGATATTACAAAAAACCAAAACAGCCGAACAAAAGGTACGAAAAGCACAAAAGCAAATGATCGTCATGTATTTTATTCTATGGGAATTGTACAGTTTTTACTTCACTAATCATCAAAGAACCGTTTTTTTCTCTCAATTTCAACGATGCATTTCAGTTCGTTTAATCGCAAAAAACATCATTTGAGGCCTAGGTTTTGCTTTCATCGCCAATTTATAATGAATTTATGCACCTAAGAAGCGTGAAGGAACGCATTTTTCTTACCTTGCTCAACTGTTTTTGCAATATCTTTGGTTCTGGGAGATATTTTTGAAAAATTTAAACAGCATAGCAAAGAAGAATAAAAAAAACCAAAACCATTTATATGTAATACACAATTTTGTGGTGAAGGTTTTTCCATGAAAAATCAACCAAAAACCAAAGCGTTTTTGGCAACGGAATAAACTGTTTCGCGTACACTGTCGAGAGGCGCCAGGCGCCGATCATCAGGTCCACCATCGGCCATCGGCGGTGGCGGCAGCGGAAAATGAAGTTTTCCTTTTCACCAAATATGTTGTTCCCGCGCTGCTGCTGCTCCGGCCTGACCGCGCAAATTGGTGCTGAGAGCAGCAGCAGCAGCAGCAGCCAGTAGAGACTGGCCAGTGAGCTCCGAAAACAAACTACAACTCCGTAGACGAGTGGAACGATAGCGCAGATAGCGATCATCATCCCCCCCCCCTCCCCCCGTGATGGCGATTGCCGTGTAAATGTTGTGCTTGCTTGCTTGCTAGGCCGAATATATAGGGGAGGATACTGAAACCAACTAACCAGCACCAGCACCAGCACCAGCACCAGCAATGGGTGCCAGAGCGCAAGAGGTGAGAAGAAAGGAGCAAAAAAAAAAAAAAAAAACAAGGGGGCCCCCAAAAGGAGTGAAACGGGTCCAGAGGTGAAACGCGGCTAAAAACGCAGCTTCTGCTTCGGAGCAGCAGCCCTAGAACGCGTATTAACAATAGCCACAAAATTGCCGCAAATTAATTAGATTTAATAGACGCGGTTGCATGAGGCGGCGTGAGGCGGAGGCAATGAGGAGAAGCACTCCCAGCCCCCAACCCGGTGCACCCCGTGACGAACCGCGTGGAACCACTAACCGCGAACTAGAAGAGACGGATGACGGGGCACATTTCTCTCTCTCTCTCTCTCTCTCTCTCTCTCTTTTATTTTCTCTTCTTTCCTTTCCTCCTTCTCAAGGGCGAAGGTGACGAGGCCAAAGGAGAGGTAGGGCAGGGCAGGGGTGTGACAGTGATATGGGGTTGAGCGGAGGCGCTCTCTCTTTCTCTCTCTCTCTCTCTCTCTCTCTCTCTGTCTCGAGGATTCTCTCACTCTTCGCTGCTTCGAGCGCACCTTCGGCCACGAGAATCCGACAGGATCACCATCATCACCTGAGTGATGCGTTGCAGTGCGGTAGTTGCCATACCCCTGGCGATCATCTCCCCCCCCCCCCCCCCTCTTGCTGAGAGCGAGATGCTAATCAATCCATTAAGCCGAAAGCGAATCGCCTAAGCGCCATTAACGCAAGAAGGCGAGTCCATCAGTGGCGGTGTGTCGGTGTGTTTGTTCATGCAATTCCTGGTAATCCACTTCCAAATAAAAAAAAAATAAAAAAAAACACATCCCCCCCGTCCCTAAAAATCGCGATAAATAAAGCAGATAAAGCGAGCGTCGAGTCCGGCGCTCAACATCATCGGAGGATGTAACGGCAGGCAGGCAGTCAGGCAGGAAGTGTATCAGGATATCCGAGTGCTCCGGTACGCGCGCGCGCGCACGCTCTACGCTACGCTCCGACAGCTTGGCCCGCTTTCCGGCCAAACGCCGTGCCTGGCGCCCATAAATACCCGCGCGCCCCATGAAACGTCAGTTCCGGAGCAATAAAGAAGGCGAAGCCGAAAAAAGGGAAGCGTAGCGCAAAAAAAAAAAAGAAAACAGAAAACAGAAGGAAAAGCGACTCAATAAAAAAAAATCACAAAAAAAAACCGGGTACAATCCATCCAGTACAACCAACAACAAAACGCATGCAGCAGGACAAAACGGGATCGAGGATATTACTCCGGAACAAATGGAAAGTCCAGGACCGGGTGCGGGCAGCAACCAATGCTAATCTCGTGCGTCCAGCCGGGCGCGTAGGTGCGGCGGGGGGGGAGGGTAGTACAACAAATAAATCTCCATCAACCCGGGTTCCCGGGGTCGGGACTAGCCCGCCAACGAGCACGCTGCGAGCCGGATGTGTGGGAGTGTGTGTGTTTTTTTTTTTTTCTCTCTTCTCCCGGCCCGGCGTGGGGCCGGCCGGCCAGGACATAAAAAAGGCAGGACCGCCTTTTTTGGTGGTGGATGCTGAGCTGATTCTGTGCAATTGAATGCTGCGATGAATTTGCACTCTTCACCGTTAACAGGCCCGCTCTCCCCCTCTCTCTCTCTCTCTCTCACTCTCACTCTCCTTCTTCCTGTTTTGTTTGTTATCACATTTTTATCGCTTCCAGCACGCACACCCCCCTGGTGGGGGAACGGGGTCCTCTTTTGTGTCCATTCATCGCATCATCACACCGAAAGCGTTCGGTGGTCAGTGAAGTGTGCGGTACTTGACATTCCCGTCGCCGCCGCCGCCGCCACCGCCTTTTCACCGTCCCTCTCCCTTCTTTCTTTACGTTTGCTGCGTTTTCTTTACTATACTTTTTTTTTATTGTTATTATTATGATGATACTATCACGTTTTTTTTGCTTCTTTTTCTATGCTGGCGCGCGACCGCACTGCATAAAAAAAAAAAAAAAAAAAAACATCTTAACGGGTCCGGATGGTCCACCCCGAAATCAAAGCACGCGAGGGTGTGGATTTTTGTGGGTGATTTTATGATTATGTTTCGCTCTCTCTCTCTCTCTCTCTCTCTCTCGAGCTCTCTCACCCTGCACCACCCTCCCTCCACCCCTTTTCCCGGGTGTTATTACAAAATCGGTGCCGATCAGCGTTTCCATTTCGTTTTCCGACCGAATTCTGCTCCCAACCGATGAAGTCGATCCGAACCTCTAGCGCCGTTTAGTGAGGAGGAGGCTCGCGGTAAGGCAGGGGCATAAATCAGGGGTGTCACCGATCTGAATTTGAATGCGCCAACAGCAACATTTTCGACGACGACGACGACGACGACGACGACAACACTACGCCATATGGTTCGCTTGCTTTGCTGGCTTTGCTGGTGCATCCTGGCTGCTCCTGGCGAAGCCTGGCAGCTGGCTGGCTAACTACTGTGCCCTCGAGATCCATTCCCCACGCCCTACTCCCTTCTGGGGGCCACTCCACTGCAGCAGCAGCAGCACCGGAACAGTGAATTCGATTCGCCACTTTCCCATTCACCGGTTCGCGGATGGCACGGGGGCACGAGAGGACACGGGCATTTCCGGACAATGTTTTTGCTCCCGGCCCAGGCCCGGGCCCGGGGAACGATCAAAACAGACCGCCCTCGCTCTCGATTTATTGCTCTTCATTTGTTACACAACCAAATAAATAAAACGGACCGCATCGTCCTGCTGCTAAGGGTGCTGCTGCTGCTGCTGCTTCTGCTAAGGGTGCGGCAGACGGCACCCCCGCACTACACGCACCGTACAAAAGCCATCAACCACGCATTTTCCACTAGCCGAGAG
>NC_064876.1:2134962-2142094 GCF_943734665.1 Anopheles aquasalis | reverse complement strand
CCTGCCGTTTTTGGGGTGAAGCACATTATCAAATTCATTAGCGCGCAGTATCGGGCGGTGCTGGTGGTGGTGGTTGCTGGCTGGCTGGCTGGCTGGCTGGCTGGCTTACACCCCTCCTCCTAAGGGGGAGGGGGAGGTATGCTCGTTTAACGCAATTTGACCGGCCGTATTGTGCCGCTTTATTTTGCCGCATTCCTTCCTGCGACCTTTGACCTTGCCGATTGTCCTGCTGCTTTTTTCGTCGTCTGAGGAGTGTTGATGGGATAAGCACTTGAGCTTAACTCCCTGGAGTGGTCAGGCTTCCCCTGGCTCACCAGGATTAGCTAAGTCTATAGAGCCGAGTGCCACCTTTCCGCCCCCCCCCCCCCTTTTCAAGTGCTCAACTCGAGCCTCGAGTCTGTCGGGAGGAAGGGTTGAGACCCTGAGGGGATGAGCTTGCTAGCGGCTTTTTGGGGTCCCAGAAAGGCCCCCAAAAGGAGCCAATTTCGATCGCTGGATCACTCATCTTGGACTCCAGCGCACACACAGGGGGGGGAGAGAGAGAGAGAGAGAGAGAGAGAGCGTGCGTGAATGAGAGGAAAAGATGGCAAGGGTGGCAGGGATTGCCCTCTGCAAAAGGCAAAACAAACGTACCGCACATCAAAAGGATGCTGCTGCCGGGCCCGAAATAAATCAAAAACTCATTTCGAGTGCCTCGGGCCCCATTCCATCGGACTCGGACAAACACACCGCAGAGGCGCAGAGCCTAATGCACGGCCGAGTGGCGGCGACGAAGAAGAAAACGAAAGACGGGGGGTAAGCACCAGAAGTAAATTAGATCGTTCACAAGACATTAAAACAAATCTCATCATCAATCTACTTTAATAAATGTTGCTGCTCCGTCCCGGCTTTGGCTCTGGTCCGTCCGTCCGGCTCCGTCCATCCATTGCGCGGTTTGCCAGTGTCTTCTTCCTCTGCTGCTGCTGCTGCTGCTCTGCTTCCCCGTGGCCCCTACATGCCCAGCTTTGAGATTTGCGCTTTTGCGCGCACCTTCTCTCCGTCGGCCCGGGTCCCGGGTCCCGGGTCCGACCGGACGCCAATCACGCAGGCCAGACCCCGCTGCCTGTCTGTCTGTCTGCCAGCCAGCCAGCCAGCCAGCCAGCCAGTGTGTCCCTCTCTCTCTCTCTCTCTCTCTCGGGCGGTGCGTTTGTCAGGCGTCAGCGCGCGCACGATCAGGCGCGGATGGGGCACAGGAGGCAAAGGGAGCGCAGAAAGGCGATGCCGAAAACAACCTCAACAAACGAGCGGTGCGGCCTCGAGCCACCGAGAGGACGCACGGACCCAGGACGACGACGACGGCCATTAATCAAACGATCTGAATCGTCTGCTCTGCCACACACACTGGCACGCATGCACGCACACACTCACGGTTCGGAGCACTCGCCACGCCAGCGCGGTCGATCGGTGGTGAACCGACAACAACCTTTGTGCAGTTTGGCGGTTTCGCGCCCGGAGTGTCACCAAAAAAACTCGCAACCCCCCCCCGCAAAACTGCAGCTAGGATATCGGCGAAGAAAAGGGCATCGAACTCCGCCCCCACCCCGATTCACCCCTTCTCCAAAGGAGGGATAATTATTTATCAATTTGCCTAGGCCTACCAATCGACGAGAAAACGACCCCGGCTCCGCTCCCCTCCCAAGGGGTCTCTAGGGAGCCCTTTTTTTCGGTCGCTAGAGCGGTGGCGCCGGCACCAACCGACCGACCGACCGACCGACCGCCCGGTAACGTAAGGCCCGGCCGGGACTGGTGAGATGAGCTGGCAGGTTTTTCGGTCGGCGGTGGCGGCCCTAGGGCCAAAGACCATTTCCCTCCTTTTTTTGGGCCAGTTGGCGTGCTTTCGCCCGGGCTTCTAATTATCGGTCTCTCGGCCGGCCTGCCCTGCCGTGTCCTGTTGTGTACGTTTGCCCTAGCGATGCAGGGCGTCCGGAGTGCGATCGATCGATCGCGATCGCTTCCCCCCCCCCCCCCCCCCGCGATCTAGATGTGGTCCCGCCGGGTGCTGCTGCTGCTGAATGCGGCATCCATTAGAGTGAGCGCGCCCGAGAGCGATTAATTTAAATGATATTCAATAACTTCGCCAGCTTCACGATTCACCAACCAACTGGAGTGTAGAGAGAGAGAGAGAGAGACGGAGAAAAATGGAGAAGAGAGAAAGAGAGAGAGAGAGAGAGAGAGAGAGAGAGAGAGAGAGAGAGAGAGAGAGAGAGAGAGAGCGGTTGTCATGTTTACTCAGGAAGAGATCGGCGCGATCGACGCGGCTTGCAAAGGATCTGCAGCACGGAATTAGCATAAATGGCGAACCGGCCACTCCTGTCAACTGTCAAAAGCGGTGTGTGATCGCACCCGAATCGGAATCGAATGCAATGAGACCCGGGCGGCGCGTACTTCTTCCAACGTAACCCTTTTACACTCCCTTAAGAGGGGGGGCTTTGGTATTTTCGGGCCAAACAAGGCCCGTTTTTTGACGAGTTTTTGTGACGCAACCATTCAACTGTATTTTTTCAAGTAAATGGCATATGAAACTACAGCTTTTGAAGATTATTTGGTAGCGTTTTGAGCAACATTCATTGAAAAATGAATCCATGCCATCAAATTTAATTAGTCGTGTCTTCGAAAAGATTCTTTTTACGGTGCCCATCGTAGCTGCGTGATGGAACACCAGAAATATACAAATCCATACTCGTTTGAAAGATGATAAGTTTATCTAGGTAGCCCCACCAAGTTTTTGTTGATATTCCAATTTTTCGCATTTTGGCAGAGTTTTGAAGTTGAAAGTGTGATGCTTTTTGCGATTCTGCCATAAAAACGAACTTTACAGATTTGTTTAAAAAAAAAAGTATCAACAATTTTCATGAAATCTCAACGGGACTACCAAGCAAAGAACGTACAAATTGTGCGTTAAAAATTTCAAATCGATCGGCCCAGTAGTTTTTATGGTGCTGAATGGACACCGGACTTAGAAAATGCCTGATGCATCACGCCCCTGATGCGCCTTTTACAAAAATCTCTCTATCTTTGTCAGTTTTTCTCCGATTGGCCCAAAACTTTCACACAATACTCCTGAAAGGAGCAGCTTTCAGGGAAAAATGTTAAAAACATGTGTCACAGAAACAAAATTAAATACCGAAGCCCTAGCCTATGAGCGCAAGCTGCTGCGACCGCTTGCGCTCGGCTGCGATCTGCTACAATGTAGCACGCGCGTGTGAGTGCGAGCGATGGGAACGCGTTGTACAAATATTGCCAGTTTTTAAAAACCCCCGGAAAAATTCCCCCAGTTCTCCGTTGCCGCTCAGGCCGGGATGAGATCTCTTCACGTGCTTGTAGCGTGCTTGGGCGTTTAATTTTCATCCCTGCGCCACCGCCCGGTTCGACGGTGGCCTGCAGCCACAAGGCCGGTCGGTGGTCACACCTTTTTCGTCACCATCGGTGGCGCCGGCACGGCAGCAGCGGTGGATGGCGCAATGGCGACGAAAAACATTGATTATGATGAAGATGATCATGGTGATCAGCACACTCGACCGGCTGACAACGACGAAGACGATGATGCTGATGATGATGATGATAGTGATACAGTGCACGGCGACGACGGGGCGCTGCGACTGATGAGCGCGCCCGCGATGATTGTTATTATTATCCTTTTGTTGGTAGTTTTGCTGCTTTACACCACATCAAGCAGCAGCGGCAGCGGCAGCGGCAACGGCAGGCACCTATCACCAGTCATCACCTCAACGTCTCACCCCACCCCGCGACACGACGCACATCGATCGATCGCAGCACGATTGCGTGCATCCCGTTTATCTGTGTCTGTGTGCCTGTGCTGCTGCCGGTTGTGGTGATGATGGTGGTGTAAATCTCATCTTCGACATCATTATCCCCCGAAATGTCCTCAACTGTAACCGCACCCTACCCCGCTCCCCTCCCCCCCCCCCTTTTCTGAACCTTCCCCGTTCCAGCGAAGGGTGCGAAATGATTGTTTTAACTTTTGATTGACAACCTCTCCCCCTTTGCTGCTGCTGCTGCTGCTGCTGCTGCTACTTCTTCGAACGAGTCCCAAAGAGGAGGGTGTGAGAAGGGAAGGGTTTAAGGGTCATTTAATCAACTTCTCTTTCTTCTCGCCCTCCCTCACCCCGTGGGTTCTCCCATTTTCCAAGCAGGCGGTTTTTGGCTGCCAACTTTCTCGTTGCCGTTTACGAACCCTTCGGAGCGGAAGTCCCGCTGCAGACCACATCCACACGGTGGTGGTTGTGGTTTTTGGTGCGGGGGAGGGGGGGTTGACGAGGAGGAAAATTGGGGAGTGTTGGGTTCAACCTGCGAGTAGAAATGGTTAAGGGATGCTGCGCTCAAAGTCGATCAACGATCGAACTAGTTGCTTGTGTTTTTTCTTTTGCGCACCATTATTGATATTTTAGAATATTTTGATTTGTTTGGCATATGCCCACAAAACAAAAACACAATTTGAAAAGGAGATTAAAGTGCATTGTGATCAATCGTCGTTTGCGTGTCGTCTAGAACGCCACTATTCAAACGACTAATTAATTGAGCGCATTCTTCTTTAAGGGGGTTACCTTCGGTAAGTTCTTTCCAAAACAAGGATCATTTTTGACGATTTTTTGTGTCGTAACCATTCAACTTAATTCTTTCAAATGGATGGCATAGTAAACAGCAACTTTTGAAGAATATTTAGTGCTATTTTGGGGAAGATTTAATCAAAACTCCGTCCATGGCATCACATTTAGGCAGTCGTGTCTTCGAAAAGATACCGTTTTCCCGGTGCCCATCGTAGCTGCGTGATGGGTCATCAGAAAACTACAAATCGATACTCGTTTGAAAGCTTATAAGTTTATCTAAGTAGTCTTGTCAAGTTTATGTTGATATTGTAATTTTTCGAGTTTTGACAGGTGTAAGAAGTTGAAAAAGTGACGCTTTTTGTCATTTTGCCTAGAACCACGATCTTTGGCGATTTGTTTTAAAAAAAGTATCAACAATTTTCACGATATCTCAACGGGACTACCTGGCAAATAGTGTACAGATTATGTGTTAAAAATTTCAAATCGATCGGTCCAGTGGTTTTCACACAACGTTCTTAAAATCATCGCCATTCAGGGGAAAAAAATGATAAAAATATGTGTCACAAAACAAAATTAAATAGCGTATGTATGTCTGTGACGAGTACTCACCTCCCCTCCCCCCCCCCCCCCCCACGAGGGGGCCAAGAGTTCAAGTTACTCCTCTTCCTCCCCGTGCCTCCTCTTACCTCGCCACGAGAGTTCCAAAAACAGTCTATCGAAAAAAAAAACAGAGGTACGCGCGTGAGCCGCGACTGTCGCGAACTAAACCAGATGACAAATGGCGACCGACCGACCGGCCTTCTGGTGCTCCTCCCCAAATAGACCACCCACTGCGGAGTGTGTCTGTTGGGGAACGGAACGGAAATGTGAGATCGGACCACGAGACCAGTTAGAGAACGGGAATGGAGGTGGAAATGCGTCATTTCCCCGTTGCTTCCGATGGTCCGGATGCTACCGGTGTATGTTTGACACTCCTGGGGGGGTGGGGGAGGGGGGGCCTGAAAGTTGACACTTACCTTACCGGCGCACCGACTCCGGGTTGATGCCCGGAATGTCCCGGATGAAGGAGGTGACGGGCGATGATCATCCGGTGGTCCGAATACGTCGCCTCCCGAAAAACCACTGACACGAAATCACAGTTCACGGCGCACCGCCCGTGACCTCACTGGGTGCACGCTGCACGCATTAGCCAGCACTCTTTCGGCATTCCGTAGGTTAGAGGGGCTCCCCTTCTTCCTTTTCCTCTTCCACGCTGCTGCTGTGTTCTGTTCCTGGCGTTGTCGGCGTTTCGTTTTGTTCGCTCGCTCGCTCGCTCGCTCGCTGATCGTTCTTTGACCGAACGCCGTGCTGGGCACGGTGATCACATCACGGGGCGAGTGGCGGTGGCGGTGGCGGCCTATAATGAGCCAGCGATTACGGTAGCCAGCCCAGGAGCCCAGGAGTTTTCTAGCTCTCGCCGGCTAGCCGGCTAGAAGCGCTAGAAGAGTACCGGGCCGCTGGCTGGCTTGTTTGGAAGGGTGAGTCGTCGAAATCCGGCCCACTGGGAACACAAAAGGGACCAGCGCGCCATACGTCAGTTTACATAACGAACCGCATTATCGCACTGATCACAGCGTCCGCAAAGCGCGAAGCGGAAACACCTTCCTAGGGCTTCTCGTTCTTCAATCTCGTTCTCTTCTCTTCTCTGCTCCGCACACACAAATACGCACGCACGCACACGCGTTCTGTGTGTCGTTCTCGGTCATCACTATCACTGACACGTTTATTAGAGCCAGCTTAATTCCCATTCCGGGAGGCGAGACAGTACGGTATTGAATTGAAAGATGACCGGCAATTGAAAGGCATAACGAGTCTAGCGCCAGAGTTCGAGGTAGAATCGAAAACCGAGTGAACGAGATCGCACAAAGCACGCACCGTCGACTGGCTGGCAGCTGTAGCTGGCCACTCTGCCCTTACTCTCTTTCCCAGCAGATGACACCTAATCGCTGCTGCTGCTGCTGCTGCCGCTGCTGTCACACAGCAAAAACAAAACGAAAAAAACAAGCACTAATCGGCCAGCGTAATTCCTGCGCCCGTGCGATCCGCCGGTGTTCCGATGCGGATCGATTCCACGCACACGCCAACCCCGAAAACGGAAAACAAATAAATATTTAATAACCAATCCAAGCGGCCAGCGGCAGCAGAACCAAAACAACCAAACGGGGGATGCGCGCATCGGACATCATATTTGGAGTGCCGACCGGGGGCCCTGGCCCCTTCCCCCCCCCCCCCCCCCTCCGCGCACACGCCAGTCGAGGCGAGCGAGAGATTTGCAATGGAAAGCGGCAACACAGCGCGGCACGGAACGCTGCGATCCGGAACGTTCTGGAGTTCCGGCCATGAAACATTCATCAGCGGCAGCAGCAGCAGCAGCAGCCCCACCGGGGCCGTTCAGGGCTCCTGGGCTTTCGGATGGACACGGTTGATCGGTGGGACCCCGCTGGGTTATCTTGCTGGCTTGACGATTTTCGATTTAACGTTTGGAT
>NC_064876.1:2112462-2124962 GCF_943734665.1 Anopheles aquasalis | reverse complement strand
CACATAATCTGTACACCCTTTGCCAGGTATCCCCGTCAAGATTTCATGAAATTTGTGGATACTTTTTTTTAAACAAATCGCCAAAAATCGCGCTTTTAGGCAAAATCGCAAAAAGCATCACTTTTTCAACTTCAAACCGCTGCCAAAAATCGAACAATAGGAATGTCAACAAAAAACGGGGGTATCTGGATAAACTTACAATCTTGCAAACGAGTATCGATATGTATTTTTCCGATGACCCATCACGCAGCTACGATGGGCACCGGAAAACAGTATCTTTGCGAAGACACGACTGCCTAAATTTGATGCCATGGATGGAGTTTGCCATGAATCTTCCCCAATATTGCATTAAATATTCTTCAAAAGTTGCAGTTTAATATGCCATTCATTTGAAAGCATTAAGTTGAATGATTACGTCACGAATGAAAAATGATCCTTGTTTTAGTAAGAAAGTGCCGAAGCCCACCCCGCTTAAAAACTTCATCCATAGCATAAAATTTAGGAAAGCGTGTTTGCATCACATTTGTAATATACAAATCGATATTCATTTGATAGATTACAATTTAATCCAGGTAGCCGCGTTGAGTTTTTGTTGAATTTTCAATTTTTCAATCTTTAGCAGATGTTTTAAATTGGAAAAGCGGTCACATGTGTGCTTGATCAACCTTGTTTGATTTTTGTTTTACAATTCAACTGCCAGAAAACAGAACATTGGAAATTCAACAACAAGTTCAAGACGGAACCATATAGAAAATAGTGTACAAATTCTTTGTCCATAATTTCAAATCAATCGTTCCGGTAGTTGTTTACGCTACACCGATCTTCGCCTACATTGACAACGAGCGTTTTTTTTTTTTTGGGAAACAACACAATCTGCATCTTCCGCGTGTCGCATGAGAACCGAACAGCCGAGACAAGTGGCATTCGCCCACGAGGAGGGGTGTACGGTTACGCGACATCATTCCGAGAATCCTGCCGCCGGACTGACCCTTTGACCATCCGACACCGCACCGCACCACGTCGGGGCACCGCGCTTACGCAAGCCTCCTTCACCGCCGCCTGTCTGAGCGGCAAACAAAAGGATGGCCAGCGGCCCAGCGGCACACCGGCACCAGCTCCTCAGTAAGGAAAAGGCCGAAAAGTGATTTAGTGGCCCGTGAAGTGTCCCGAATATTATGCTGCTGCTGCTGGTGGTGGTGGTGGTGGTGGTGGTGGTGGTGTTGGTGAGGTCCTGAGGGGTTCTGCTAAAAGGCGACACCGCTCGCGGCCTTTCACTTTCGCCTCACCGCCAAAAATAGAGCGCCATCCACAACCGCATCCAATCGCCGATCGATCCGGTGCGATGAGCCGGAGGACGAGGTACGATTGCGGTACCCTGGTCTAGCGGACTACAGTCACACACATACACACCATAATGAGCCGATAAATTAAGTCAACCACAAATTGGATTGGCCCCGGGGAATGGAACAAAAGAAGTCAAACCCAAAAAACCGTGGCCGTGGCGCTAGCCCCTACTACTAGGAAGACGAGGTCCGCGTAACGCCCCTGAGGGACACCAACCACCGGCTCGGCGCAACACATCAAGGACATCCAGCGAACGGCTTCTCGAGAAATCGTAAAAATCCCGGTTGCATCCCGCTATAAATTAAACGTTGTTCGTCCTTTTCTCTGGTTGTGTTTTTTTTTCTCTGGGTCCAAAGCGGATTCGCACAATCACGCACACAACAATACACAACCCATAAAAGGACCCAGGCAAGCCAGGACAGAGAAACCAACCGTTCTGCCGGGCTGGGCGCGCGAGCGTGCGTAACCGCGCGTGAGAATACCGGGGCCCGTGGCTCTCTTTGGTAGAAGAAGAAAAAAAAAGCGCTTCCTTATCTTCCTTATCTCCGCTACTCCGCCTCCTCCTCGGCTGAGGGGGGGGGGATCGATGTACGATCGCGCTAAAACAACGGTTGTCACACAGGAACGGGGCAACGGGGAGGGATTTTTTTTGTTTTTGTTTTCCCTATTTTTCTCTTCCTTTGCTTAGGTTCCGTCTGCGCCACCTGTCCAGTCGAAGCGCCGCAAGATGAAAGAGCGGGAGGCGTGTGACGGTGTTGTCCTGGGAGACACCACCTTCTCGCCTTCTCTCCCTTCGCCGGCACCTTCGCGGACCGTGATGGATGCCGGCGTGGGAGCGGCGCTTATCGGGAAACGGGACTCTTAATGGGTGTAAAGCGCGATAAAATAGGACATTCATCGGGGAATTTCACTATTTTTGGTTAGTAAATAAAAGTTAACAGTGCAAATGAGCATGTAGATTTTTGGTTCTGATTTTGTCTAACAAATAAAACATGCGCTTCCATGGTATTGTATCACTATCCCGTCTTGTGCCCTTCCTAATTGCTGTCCATAAATCCCGAGATCAACCATTTTATGATTGTCCGCAGTGTTTACTCGGTTCCGGAACCTTTCTGATCGCAGATACAGCAACCGGAATGAACTTTGATTTATCTATGTTAAGGATTCTCAAAATAAAACCATTTCAAAAATCGAAAAGATAAAAAAGCGAATCCAAAGCAACATTGGCACGGATAGTTTTTACAGCTTTGTTTCGGTGGGTTCAGTTCTGTTTTCATTTAATTCATTGGCACAATGTATCTTTTCGAAGACACGACTGCCTAAATTTGATGGCATGGATTCATTTTTCAATGAATGTTGCTCAAAACCACACCAAATATTCTTCAAAAGTTGCAGATTATTATGTCCTTTTCTTGAAAAACTACAGTTGAATGGTTACGTCACGAAAAATCGTTAAAAACGGACCTTTTGTTGGCCCGAAAGTACCGAAATCCCCCCTTAAAAAACAATTAAAAGTCATGCCAAATGACAGCCAATGAGAAAAGTTGCTTGAATTGTGCCACGCATTTGCTGTCGTGGCCAGCGAGCCCTATATTCTTACCATTTGATGCGCTTGTTGGCGCATGATTGATTGCCAGCAGACATTTGTTTCGACTCGAGCGACAGGATTCGCATTTGCTGCGGTTCCTCAGCTCTGTGCGGGTTTGGTGATGATTGAGCGCAATTTTGCGCCACACCACAAACACACGTTCAATTAACAACGCCACCAAATGCTTCCACTCTATTTCATCTATTTATTTTTTCTTATTTTTAGGAATATTGCGCGCGCGCGGCAAGGACCTCCAGCAATGACGGCAAAGCCGACCCGACCACGAATGATCGACTGGACAATGCGGAACCCGATCGGAAGCCCCGGGTCCCGGGAAGTCCGTGCGTGCTCTCAACCACCCGCCGCGCACTAACCACCACCAACGGTGCGCCCCGATTGACGTCACAATCGCACGCACGCGCTTCGTAAAACAAACAATCGCGCGGAAACGCAGTGTGCCAGCGAGAGCGTAATGAAAACATTGAAAACAAACACTCATCCCCCCCTTTCTTTCCCTTTCTCGCTCGCTCTCTTTCTGCTTAAAGATCCCCCTCCGCCGTGTGGCCAACCAGTCAGGACGGTAGCGAAGGGGTTTTCGCGGCCACGCCACAACACCCGCTGAGCGCTGAGCGCTCGTCCTTTGAGGCCACACATCGACGATGCGTTCACTGTGCGCTCCGGTTCGATTGTTTGTCAATAAATCAGCGCCACGCCGTGTCTTGGGCCCCCTCTCCAGCCGGCTTTTTAGCTGGTGGCATGCTGCGAAACCAACGGAAGCGAATCCTGCGTTCCGGGATCACAGGAACAGAAACAAAAAAGGGATGAAACGGCCACAGCAGCAGCAGCAGCAGCAACCGAAGAATGGCAACCCGGGAAAAACCAAATAGGTTCCAAATAATAAACCCAAAATTCCAAAACCCTTCCTTCCAGTATTTTCTGCGGTTGGCGGTGGCGGCTTTTGGTCCTTTTTCGCAGGACAGACACATGAGTGGTAGTTGGTTTTGTAATTTGGGGGGGGGGGGGGGGGGGCTCTCCTCTAAAAATCCTTCTAAAAGGTAGCGGAAGATCGCTGCAAATGACGAGGGTGCATGCATCCGGACACCGGACCCCGGAACCAGCCAATGCTACCTCTAGTTCCTGTCTCAGCTCCTTCCTGAGACCAGAGCATCCAGTTCACGTCTTAACGTCGCTTAACATCGAACCAGCGGTACCAGCGAACCCCTCATTGACGCTTTGACGGCCATATTCATATCCTTTGGCCCCCAGGGGTGTTCACAAGTGTACTGCGCGGGACCGCTTACCAAGGTCCAAGTAGTGTTTTTTCTTTATAACCTACAGGGTGAGGCCAAAGATAAAACTGCAACACAGTTAAAAAGAACGCTACATCATTTTCATTTATGTGCGAATTTTATTGAGTAAAACCCTTCAAATGTCGGGAGTTTTATAAACTGTTAGAATCAGTTTAAGTTTTTTTTCGGTTTGTTTCTTTTTGGATGAATTATGGTCTTGAGACACCGTAGAAGAAAGCATCGCTCGCTGCCCGCAGGATGCTTTGTGGACTTTTTGGCTCATTTTAGGGAGAAGCGTTCGGTCAAGCTGGTCAAAACTATGTTATTTTTTAGGTCTAAGCTTGCTCTTTAAAACACCACAAACGGAAAAGTGCTGCGCCCTTTATGTGCACAGATATTGACGTTTTATGTGCACAGATTTATAGAAAATTGAAATGGATGGAATGGATGTAGAAAACAAATGAAGAACAAACCTTAATCAATTATCAGATAAGAATCAAGCTATCGCATCTGACCGATTTGTCCAGAATTGTCCGTGCACAGGACCATCAAACGATGCAAACGATAGTGGTACGGTTGTCCTTGAACCGTAAAACTGAGGGAAACACGGACTGTACGCACTCCAGCGATAATTAGAGGCGGTCAAGGAGCGTAAACGATGACGGCGCGTGATATGAAAATGAGGCATACCTGCTTGCAAAAATAATGAAAAAAGGACCTTGCATATAGTCCTTTGAAGGATGGGTTGTCTCGCAAAAATGTGATCGCGGATGCTCCTGACGGTGCACGCTGCTCACAGCATAACTTTTTCAGACGCAAAATTGTCCACTTGTGGTGGCAACTTTCAATAAGCAAAATGATTTCGTGTCTATGGCATAAGCCTTCGTGATAAAAAAAAGCCGTCGAGAGGTACCAAAAAAAGGCGAAAGATTTGAATTGTACTAATTAAAGAGTAAAAGCTTAGTGTTGTAACATGCTATTTCAAACACACAGCCGCATGACGTTGCTACAGCTGCAATCGTTTAGGAGGAATTTTTGGCCACGGAGGAATCACTCTCTCTCTCAATCAAACGCTGGCGCTCTGTCTCTTCTTCTTTTTCCACTTCGTCTTCTTCTTCTTCTTCTTCTTCATCTTCTTCTTGTAATTGTTGTGGATTTGTTTAGGAGCAATGATACCGAGGCGGGGGGCTACCGCGTACGCCAGGACCATTCACTGGCACATCAATGAATGCCTCTGTTCGCGGGTGTATCTTGTGGGAAAGTGTGCACCTTCCGTGTGTGCGAATCCCCTGGGGGGAGAGAGAGAGAGCTTCAGAGAGATCAGAAGAAGAGGAAACCAGGAAGGCCAACCGTAGAGCCGATGGGGATGAATTAGCGTAATCCGATACGCTTTCGGGCGATATTGTCCTTACGATCCGTGCCGGCACCCAACGCACGGTCGTTCCCATGGCGATGGTGCACACATACACACAGAGAGCACGCACGCACGCACGCACGCACGCACCACCAGCACACCTGAATCGCAATCGATGGACGAACCCCCGGCTGAGGACGAGATAAGCGAGCGGCGGGAAGGATGATCCCCCTGTTCCCCTGTTCCGGGGCCCGCACCGCAACCAGTTTCCGATTTCTCGGCTACCGAGGAGGGGGAAGGGGATGCGGGGGTGAGGATATTCTCTGATATTCGAATATCCTTCCCATTTCAGGTGCGCCAGCGAGAGATCCTGCTTGGCTTGGCACACCGGGAGAACTCGACACCACCTCGGGACACTCGAATGGGGTGGTGGCCTTATGAAAGGGTAAGCTGAGCCTGGTTTCCGGTCGGCAACTCACCCCCCCCCCCTCCCCGCCGTCAGCGGGGCCACGCCAGCGGTTGAGTCATTATGTAGCCAACAAATCGCTGGCGAAAGAGGCGGCAGGCGGCAGTTCCAAGGCAGAAGGACCCGGAGCCGTCCCAGGAGCAAAGAGGAAAAAGTAAAAGGGAGAGAGGGAGAGAGAGAGAGAGAAGCGCAATGAGTGCAAAAAAAAACCTAAACACAAACGGACGAACAAGGGCAGAAAGAAGGAGTGTGAACAGGAATAAAAAAAAGAAAAACAAAGAGGCAACCAACCGGACCAAACCAACAGAGAGCGAGAGCGAGAGAGAGCGGGAGAGCGCGAACATGGGGTGCTAAACGGTTTGTACCGTGGGCTAGCACCCAAACGACACCGCTGCTGCTGCTGCTGCTGTTGCGAGCGAGATGAAAGCGATGACAGGCGACAACGAGGGACAGCGCTCTGGGGTCGTTGTCGTGTTGAGCGGAAAGATCAAACGACACTGCACCGTGTCGCTGTGTATCGGACTGTGTGCGTACGACCACGGTTGGTGTCGGATACTGGGTGCGCCACAGTCCTGTTTTTCTGCTGCGATGCCCTTGATGGATGAGGCAACCGGGCATCCATGCGAGCAATGACAGCTTTCCTCTGTTGCTGCTGCTGCTGCTGCTGCTGCTGTCACCGAGCGCACTTGTGCGCATCCCTGCGCCGGGCACTCGCGCCCAGAATTCGCTTCAACGACAGCAGCAGCAGCAGCAGCAGCAGCAACAGTAGCTAATATTGCACCGACCCGAGGTCCCGGGTGAAATGTAAAATCTTACTTTGAAACACAACAACGTTGCACGCCGAGGCCGACACCGCGGGGGCAACGCTAATGGGGTGCTGGATTGATTGGTGCCGCCGATTGGGACCTGCAGTGCCAGAGAGTATTTAGAACATCGCGGATAGAGGATTTAAAAAAAGGGCAAGCTTACTACACTATGTTTCATAATGATAGTCTCACCCTGTTTTGTTTTCGGCCTTGCGCTTGAATAAAGCGCCCCGGAAATAATTGAAAATACTGCGAATGTTCCTTTCATCGTTAAAAGACGTATGCCGTTTGAATTTTGAAAAAAAATATTAAAAATTGTGGATACGGGAGCCAAAAATCTTAAACTAAGGTGTTTCATAATGATAGCCTCATGCTACATAAAAATGAAATTAAGATGGAAAACAGTTCACGAGGCTATCAATGTTATTTTATTTGCAATCAGTAACTCCACCTCTGCTATTAATTGCCTGGTAACTGCGGTGTTGGCATGCTTACAGCGAGCATGAAAAATGTTCGGCAGTGCGCAAGGAGATCGCCATGCACTCCCTATTAGCTACTTCCACCTGATCTACGGTGTCAACTTGGCTACCGTTCCCGGAAAACATCACTAACTAACATCGGCCAAACATTCTCCATCGAATTTAAGTCCGGAGAAATCGCTGGCCAGCACATTAACATTGATGTTTGTATACTTTAAGTAGGCAAGTGTCGCCGTGGCGGCGTCAAATTGCTGAAAAAAATATTTATTCACGATAGTTTTGCTTTAAATATGGCTGGCTAATTATTTTTGGGGCGCTTTACTCGAGCGCACGATCGAAAAAAAAACTGTGCGAGACTATCATTATGAAACATAGTGTACTCCCACGGTGTCGGTGTCCGAGATTCCGGTGTCTGGTGTCCCTAGTTCGCACACCACCACCACCACCACTGCTGCTGCTGCTGCTGCTGCTGGACCTTTGCGACTGTGACCCACGGGGGTTACTGGTTCGCGCTGTCCTTCCCGTTCCCTTTGATGGTGCCGCCGGTGCACGGTCCACTGTGATCGTTTTGACATTATTTAATTGCCTTTGTTCTTTTGCACGATCTCTCTCTCTCTCTCTCTCTCTCTCTCTTTTTCCTCTAGTGCTCTCGGGGGTTCCCCGTTGCGTCGATTTTGCTTCCCAGAATCACCCAGACACCCCGTGAGCCCCGGGGATGGAGAAGATGCGAAGCAAGTGTCCGATGGCGTGACACAATTAGTTGTCCTAGGATGGCCACCAGAAGGGCCCAGCGAAAGAAGTGCAACCCGGCAGTGGAGAACTACTCGGAAGGACACCGACGGGCCCGCTGACGCCCGGTGCCATTGTGTGCGTGACGGTAAACGGTAGCGCGAAGTAGAGCGCGAAGACAATCGAAGCGAACAATCCACTGCTCTGTTCGATTCGGTTTGGCCCGTGATTCTGGCACGATCGGCTTCGATCATTTCTGGCCCAAGAAAAGGATCATTTTTTGGGACGTAACCATTCTACTTTATTCTTTCAAGTGAATGGTATATTAAACAGCAAGTTTTGAAGAATATTTGGTGCTATTTTGGAGAAGATTCGTTACAAACTCCATCGAGGGCATCAAATTTAGGCAGTGGTGTCTTCGAAAAGGTACTTTTTCCGGTGCCCACCGTAGCTGGGTCGTCTGAAATATATAAATCGGTACTCGTTAGAAAGATTATAAGTTTATCCAGCTAGCTCCGTCGAGTTTATGTTGAATCTCCAATTTTTCGATTGTTGGCAGATTTTTGAAGTTGAAAAAGTGTTGCTTTTTACCTTTTTGCCTAAAAGCGCGATTTTTGGCGATTTGTTTAAAAAAAAGTATCACCAATTTTCACAAAATCTCGACGGGGCTACCTCGCAAAGAGTGTACAGATTATGTGTTAAAAAGCTCAAATCTATTGGCCCAGTAGTTTTTACACAATAAGAAAAAAGGATCAGCATCAGCAGGAAAAACGTTCAAAAATCTGTGCCAACAAAAACCATTAAATATCGAAGCCCCCCTCTCTTAGGCGCCCTATCCGCACACACCACGTACACACAAAATGAACACCATTTGATCGATTTGTCGACACTCCCATCGATGGGATTTTCGATTGAGGGGAATGGAAATCGCCTTCGTTGTTTTTCTTTGTTCTTTTTTTTTTTTGATTGACGAATCTGTCAATCTTGTACAAAACACACGACGCCACACAGCAGCAACAGCAACAGCAAGGTAAGCAAGAGGCTAGCGCATAGCATAGCTGATGCTGATCTGTATGTGTATGTGTGTCCGTAAAGCGATAATGAAGCTGTCTCGGGTGGAGAAAATTTTCGCTACAGTTGACTCCTGGAAAGAGGGCAACCCGGTGCCCGGTCTAGATGCCGGTCCCGGTGAGGTCCTTGCCACCAACACACCCCTAACACACACACAAGGAAGGGCTGCTCGACGAACCCGGTGAAAGCCGGATTACGTCGGCTAATCCAATTAGCTTGCTGGCCCCGTAAAACCAACAAACCGTAACGAAGCGAAGTGACCTGCTCCGTCCCTCTGCGTGCCTTTTCCCATTCCCTGGCACTCTCTCTCTCTCTCTCTCTCTCTCTCTCTCTCTCTCTCTCTTCGCACAGGAGTTTTCCGAGTGCGCGAGCGTTTGATGGATCTGAAAGCAAAAGTCAAACGATAAGCCGCGTTGTAAATCCATAATCTTCGTCCTTCCCTCCTTCCTCTCAGCCATTCTCTTGGTCCTTCGCCCTTACCTCTCTTTTTCTCTCTCTCTCTGTCTGTCTGTCTGTCTGCTGTTCCTGGTGCCTGCGTCACCGGGCACCAAGGCTCTGGGCCAGAGGGAAACGGCAGCACGAACACTTCAGCGCCCGCTCGCCCTCCGCTCCTCCCGTCCTTGTCCTTCTCTCGTCCTTGTCCTGCCGGAATTTACCCGCCGCGGAGTGACCGCCGCGCCGGTGACCTAAGCCACCGTAAATTATCGACTTTCGTACGGATTTGCCAGTGTTCGCCTCGCCTCGCCGCGGTTCTTCTGTATGTTTTTCTTCATCTTCATCCCCGAGGTAAAGGAGAAAATGGGAAATGGGCTGGCGAAAAAGGGGTTTTTCGGTGGAATTAAAACAAGCCAGCGGGCCCCCGGCTGATCCCGGTTTTTGGCCCGGCAAATCCAATTGGTGGGCCTCCCTGGCAGTGAAGCGCGATAATCCGCAGCCACGTCGTTGGCTGGCTACAACTCCTCCACACATCTTCTCCTTCTCCGCCGCACACGGTTTGGCAGGAGCCTGCGTTGTTCGCCCGCGCTAGCTTATCACGCGAGACTCACGGGGCGCTCCGTGGACGCTTTCGATTAATCAACCGACACCCTACTCCACACCCGTCACACACGCAAAACGCACACGCAGAGTAATTTTTGAGAGGAATTTTTAAACTTTTATTCCTCGTCCGTTTCCTGCATCGATCCATCCAGCAAGCATCTGCTACTGGCAGCCGGCTCCGTGCTAGCGCTTCCGAGGCAGTTGCGAAGTGAAGGAGTTAAGTGAACGTCCTCTCTCTCTCTCTTGGGCGCTTCCTCCCCCTCCCGCGTATGTATGTTTGCGTGTGATTGATGATGATAAGGAACTGTAAAAGTAGGGCCCTCTGAATCTACTTGCGGTCTGATGGCCGATGGATTCATTTGCATAATATGCTGCGCCCTTGAAGACGTTTGACGCATCAGGCCGCCCCATGCCCTTGCCGCCACCGCCGACGAGGGTAATCGCTGCATTTTAATGCCTTTCGCGCGATCTGGTTTCGATGTTTCTTCGCTCCCGCACCCTCTCTCGACCAGCACTGCATTTCTATCGCCTGTTTTGCGTGTGTTTACGCAGCTCTCTCTCCCCGCAACAGTAAACGGTTTCTTTTGTGCGCTTTGATTTTTCCCCTAAAGATAGATAAAGAAATGCGTCTAGAATGCGTTCAGTTTCTTTAGATATTATACTCAATAGAGGTCGCTACTAGTAACCATTTCGCCTAAAAATAGATTTGAGCGCCTAAAATGCGTTCTCTGCAATCAGTTATTATTCCGTATAGAGGTCGCTACCAGTCATCTTTTCGCCTAAAGATATTCTATTGCGCCTAAAATTCCTCTATTTGAAATTAGGTATTATTGCCTATAGAGGTCGCTACTAGTAACTTTTTCGCCTAAAGATAGATTAGTGCGCCTAAAATGCGTTCCTTTAGTTTCGGTACAATCTGCTAGAGGACGCTACCAGAGCGCTAAAAAACCACGATCCCTATGGACGTGCATATTCTTAGGGGTTTGTATTGGAAATTTAAATGGCTAAGTAACCGATTAAATGTGCCAAAAAACTTTAAAATACTTTAAAGCAACGTAGAAGGAAGGAAAAGGAGTTTGTAGGCACCAAATGCATCCCTTCTACTCCCTCCTACCTCCGTCCCACCCCAGATAAGGTAACCCTGATTGGTTTTTGACCACCGAAACGAATGTCGTCGCGTCGCGCATTGACCATCACCTTGAAGTTCACACATGTGCTGGGAGTTGTTGCTCTGTTGCTCCGTTGACCCGAGACAGTGTCCGTACGTAGTCTAGATAGTATGACAACGACAGAAAACAGAACAAAACGACAATAGCGTAGTAAACAGCTCGGCCACCACCACCGCGAAACAGTGCGAAAGCGATGTCGAAGTTGTGGGTGAATTCCCAGGCGACGATTCCGCTCTCTTCCGCCAGCGGCAAATGTACGTTGCCTGCAAGGGGGATGAGAACGAAATCGTCCGTTTTTATTTGCCACTTTTTGGTTGTGTTGTTTTGCTCAGCGTTTCCCGCTGCGTGTGGGCATGTTCGCGTCAATCCGTTTGCTAGTCCTAAGCAATGCGCCTTTGTTTGATACGCAAACCAACCGCCAAATGGACCCAATCGAACGGGGGGAGGGCGCGATTCCTCGCCTGCTAAATTGATTCTCCGATTGCTTCTCTGCTTTCTGCCTGCTTGCCAGACGGTGTACATGACTGGTGGCTACAGGTATACTGTATAATGTATATAGGAATATGCATTTTTATAATGGTATATAATATCGGGTGTATATAAATGTATTCCTGCTTGCCTGTTGCACTCGTCCGCTCGCTTCATTTGCCTTATCTACGTGAGTTCCTTGGTGGGATGGGGTGTGTACTTGCTACCCTGCGGATCCGTATGTGTTTTTGTGTATATGTGTAAAACTATGTTATCCTTGCTTTCCCGACTACCGCTTTGAGTCCAGATTTTAATCCATCTCTATGGCTATTCGGGGGCCTTGCAAGCATCTCTGTGGCTGCATGTCGCCAACATGTTGGTGATTGTTTACTTACAACACATACTTTTGTTAAAATCGTTTTGAAATGGTTGCCACTCGCTGTTGCTCCCTTGCTGGTCGACAAAGTAAAAGCTTAAGAGCTATGGCCAAACAAAATAGATAAAAGACATGTATTGAAGGAGACCATAACGTTATGGGTAGTTAAAACAGTAAAATCTGGCAAATCTGGAATTAAAACCGGTAAGGAATTCTGTGTTGATTTGGTTACTTATGCCATCATGTGACTATTGAGAACTATCTAACCTTTCACAATTACACATCGTCGCGCCACAATATCATGCCACAATATGCCAGGAAAA